>NW_005871392.1:235887-327768 GCF_000147115.1 Myotis lucifugus
TTGATGTAGTCCCATTTGTTCATTTTCTCTTTAGTTTCAACTGACCTAGGAGCTGTATCAGTGAAGAAATTGTTTTGGCATATGTCTGAGATTTTGTTGCCTTTGTATTCTTCTAGAATTTTTATGGTTTCCTGTCGTACATTTAAGTCCTTTATCCATTTTGAGTTTATTCTTGTGTATGGTGTAAGTTGGTGATCTAGTTTCATTTTCTTGCATATATCTGGGGGGACAGGGTTGTTCTGTAGGTGAACAGAGGGACTTCCCAAACATGCCAATTTGGGAATTTGCAAAATAATGCTTGTGCCATTTGGGGAAAGCCTATCTTACTTTTAACCTCATGAGTTAGCAACTGACATGTTATTTTATTATTTTTAATTTGAATCATTTTTTATTTTTCAATTACAATTTACATACAATATCATATATATGTAATCGTTTCAGGTATACATCCCAGTGATTAGACATTATGCAACTTACTCAGTGATTATCCTGGTAAATCTAATACCCACCTGGCATCATACGTAGTTATTAGTATATTACTGACTCTTTTTCCGATGCTGCATTTTACATCTCTGGGACTATTCTGCAACAACCAATTTGTACCTATTCATCCCTTCACCTTTTTCACCCGTCCTCCCTACCCTTCCCCCATCTAGTAGCAGACATATTTTAAGTTAGGCCTCAGACCATTTGGAATGAGGGCATATCCATAGTTTGGGAGGTTTCAAAGCAGCCACCGTGCAAGGGTAGGACCACTGGGAGGCAGGGTGTGCCACATTCTGTCCAAGATGCTACAATCTCTGTTGTCCTCAGGTGAAGCTGCCATGGAATTCCAAGGGCACATAAAGCTGCTTCACGTTGTCAGAGGCTTATTTCCATTTCATTTGATTTTGTCTTGTCTCCGAGCTGGACCTCTTCGTCTACTTCCTGGTGCTTTCTGATTCCTACTGTTGATATCCATGAAACACCTCATGGGGCAAAACATTATCACAAAAGTGTAGAAATAGTATCAAGACTAGCAAGATGCTAACAAACAGAAATAGTTTCCTGTTAAATAAGAATCAGGTCTAATGTCTCCAAATTAAGGTGCTCAAGGCGGTGCTGGAAAATTAGTATTTATTACTGTCAGATTTCACACCCCACCCCACCCCCCGGTCTTTCTGGTACTTGGAAGTAGGAATGTGCTTCCGGTGGTTAAGTAGTATTTGAGAAATCAGGACTGGCACACAAAGGGGCAAACTTTTGGGGAGAATGCAGTCAGAGGAGCCTTGTGCAGCTCCTGGGTGCTGAGGTTTGCGCTCCTGGTGGTTAGCCCTGGGGGTTTCAGCCTTCAAGTAGTTCAATGATGATAACTCTCTTTTCACTTCAACCTCAATTCCTTTAATAGTTTTAAAAATACTCTGCTGGAAGATGTAAAGGCTGCAGTTTAAATAGGAAAATTCTCTTAATTTTTACAGTTTTATAATCCAGGGAGAGTGATAATGCAGGTAACTATGACAAAGTCGACTGGAATAAAGAAAGGTCCATTAATACCACAGACATATCCCTTTTGGAAAATGAAGAAAAGAAATATTGATTTCCACTGCAGAAAATCGGGGGTGGAGAAGATGAAATCTGAGCAAGTCTTTTAAGTACATAAAAGACTTCTTTGTGTAGTGCAGAGGAGGGAGAGGGGAACATTTAGGGAAGATACAACCACATGATCAAAGGCAGGGGAGTGAGAATTGTATTGTTTGCAGTTGCATAATTGGAGATGAATTGGGATGAAAATCTTTAAAAATTTTATTGATATAGCCCTATCTAGTTTGGCTGAGTGGATAGAGTGTCAGCCTGTGGACTGAAGGGTCCCAGGTTCGATTCTAGTCAAGGGCACATGCCTGGGTTGTGGGCTCTACCCCTAGTAGGGGGCATGCAGGAGGCAGCCAATCAATGACAATCTGACATCATTGATGTTTCTATCAATCTGTTCCTCTCCCTTCTTCTCTGAAATCAATAAAATATATTTTTAAAACTTTATTCATATAGAAAATACACACAGTAAGTGCAGAAATCATAAGTGCACAGCTTAGTGAATCCTATATAATAAAAGCCTAATATGCAAATCAACGGAATGGCAGAATGACTGGTGAAAAGACCAGTCGCTATGACACACACTGACCACCAGGGGGCAGGCGCTCAATGCAGGAGCTTCCCCGAGCCCTCAGGCCCCAGGCCAGTCAAGGCGGGTGCCAGTGGGGGACCCCCGATCACCCTGCTAGTCACTCCACAGAGGGAGGCGACTGGCAGCGGTGGCAGGGGGTGGGGCCAGCAAACAGACAGTGCCAGGCCGGCCAAGCTAGATGCCAACAGGGGCCCCCCTGATTGCTCTGCCAGTAGCCCCACAGATCATCCCTGATCACCAGCCAGGCCTAGGGATTCTACCTGTGCACGAATTTTGTGCACCAGGCCTCTAGTTTTTATATAAACACGCATGTGTTTAACTACCACCAGATCAACATTTAAAAGATTTCTAGCATTTATAATGCTCCCTCACCATCCACCCTTTACCTCCCTTGCACGGAACTCTTCCTTTATATAGCATAAATTCATATCTGCCCTTCCTTTTTGAAAAAAAAAGTTGCCATTTTATCTAGCATTTCTAGGTGTTTGTAGCTGGAAGTGTTTCATGTATCCTACTTAACACATGGGCTTAATTGGAAGTCGTAGGAAAAGATTATTCCTCATTGCACCAAAAATAAAATCCCAGCTCCTTAAACTTGGCCCACATTGCTCTGTATGAACAGCTCGGGTGCACCTTCAAACCTCAACTCATACAACTCCTTCCCTCATTCAAGGTGCACTGGCCTCCTTTCTATTACAGAGCATGACAGGCCTTCTCCTGACTCCAGGCTGTTCCTCTGCTTGGAATCCCTTTTTCTGTATTTCTTTGCAGGCTGGTTTCTCCTTCAAGTCACAACTCAATGTCAGCTCCTCAGAGCCCTCCTCAAAGTGGCCTTTCTCAGTTATTCTCTTTGTCATTACTCATACTTCTTTTACAGAACTTTTCACAGTCTACAGATATTTCAATATTTCTTTCTTTCTTTTGTTTCTGACTACATCTTTTCTAAAAAAGTTATGTTTATTGTTTAAAGTATTATATACGTCCCCTTTGAACCCCTCCATCCCCCCACATCCAGGCTTATGGCACTGTGTCTTGTGTCCATGGGTTATGCATATATGCATATAAGTTCTTTGGTTAATCTCTTCCTGCCTCCTGCCCCTTCCCTCTGAGATTCCTCAGTCTGTTCCATGCTTCCATTTTTGTGGATCTATTTTGTTTGTGAGGTGATTTTGTTGTTGTTGTTGTTGTTCATTATATTCCACATATAAGTGAGATCATGTGATGCTTGTCTTGCTCTGACTGGTTTATTTTGCTTAGCATAACACCCTCCAGACTGCCTCTTTATCATTGCAAATGTCGGCTCTCTGAAGTCAGGAACCTTCCTTAACTGATTCATCACCACTATATCCTTGGGGAATAGTGGAGTAGTTGCTCAACTAATGTGTTAAATAAATTAATTTCTGTGGGAAGTTTTTAACTCCAAAGAACATACATGTTACACATGCCTGATTTTGAGAAAGACTTTAAAAGTCCTCCATTTTCACTCTGTGAACCAAATTCATCCGCTGCGCAAATCACTGCTCACTAGTTGAGTTAGGCACTCTCTAGAATCTGGGCTAGTTCTTGATAGTTAATGATAGACCATCTATACCAGCGCTTCTCAACCTGTGGGTCGCGACCCCTTTGGAGGTCGAACTACCCTTTCACAGGGGTCGCCTAAGACCATCCTGAATACCAGATATTTACATTCTGATTCATAACAGTAGCAACATTACAGTTATGAAGTAGCAACGAAAATAATTTTATGGTTGGGTCACAACATGAGGAACTGTATTTAAAGGGCCAGAAGGTTGAGAACCACTGATCTATACATTAACAAAGAAATTTACTAAATGGCATCTCAAGAACTCAGACTGGCAATATGTCTGTGGTGTTATATGGAATCTAAGCCCCATTGATACAGGATCCCAATAACCCTTCTCCCCTTCTTAACTCATCCTCTACCTGCCCTTTCTCAGTCTAGTTTTAAAACTAAGCTCAAATTTCCCCTTATTTCTCTTTTCCTCATATAAGCAACGAAGCCCACTCCATGATACCAAGCTTTTAAACTATTTCTGCATTTGAAACAGAGCCCTGAAAATTTCTTCTGTAAACTAGAAGGATAATCAGTCATTTGCCAGGCATCTGATTTAAGAGAATCCTATCTAATAAAGAGGGAATATGTTAATTGACCCTCATGCTGTCGCAAAGATGGCAGTGCCCACAGCTGATAAGAAGGGAATATGTTAACTGAATGTCGCACCCTCAAAGATGGCGGCACCCACAGCCACAAGATGGCCAGCAGGCAAGGGCAGTTGTGGGCGATCAGACCATCAGGGGAGGGCAGTTAGGGGTGAACCGACCAGCAGGGGACAGCAGTTGGGGGAGACCAGGCCTGCAGGGGAGGGCAGAGGGTAGTTAGGGATGACTGGGCTGGCAGGGGAGGGCAGTTGGGGGGGACCAGGCCGGCAGGGGAGGGCAGTTAGGTGCGACCAGCCCGGCAGGGGAGGGCAGTTAGGGGTGACCGAGCCTGCAGGGGAGCAGTTAGGTGTCAATCAGGCTGGCAGGAGAGTGGTTAGGGGGTGATCAGGCTGGAAGGCAGAAGCGGTTAGGGGCAATCAGGCAGGCAGGCAGGTGAGCAGTTGGGAGCCAGCAGTCCTGGATTGTGAGAGGGATGTCCAACTGCCGGTTTAGGCCTGTCGGTTTAGGCCCATCCCCCAAGGGGTCCCAGATTGGAGAGGGTGCAGGCTGGACTGAGGAACGCCCACCCGCAGTGCATGAATTTCGTGCACTGGGCCTCTAGTAGGATACATAATTGTGTCAGACCCTTAGACAGCTCATTATATGTTTAAGTTTATAGTTTATTCCTTTAGGAAAACTGTATAAAAGCAAAATCACACATTCCAATAGCATACCTAATTGACTACATTGAGTGTAGATATTTTCACGGTTTCATCTTTCACTGTGGCAAAGCTATTTGTGAAAGCAAAGATAGCATAGAAGGTTCTTAATAAATGTATGTCCAGTGAACAGATGAATAACAATTATGATATTTTAACTCAGGTGATTTATTTCCTTCCTTTTCCCCCTGTTCTCTTATATCTCTCTAGTGGAATTAATGATTAGTTAATTGATTAACTCTGTGCTTAGCACTGGGATAGTTCTATTATGAGTAAAAAGAAGGTAGTGGAGTTAGGAGGTGAAGACAAAACTTTAAGACACTATTCATTTGATTTTCAGTCAAGGAACATACAAGAAGCAACCAATGAGTGCATAAATAAGTGGAACAACAAATCTCTTTCTCCTCTCTCTCTCCCTCTCTAAAATCAATAAAAAATATACCATTCATACATGAAGACTAGAGAACAAAATATTAGTATTCAACAAATATTTGGTAAGTACATATTATACATCAGTTACTGTGTTAGATACTGGCTATAAATATTTATAAATTTTACATTATACTGGAGGGAACTAAACATTAAACAAAACACAATGACAAATTAGATGGTATATATATATATATATAAATTTTTAAAATTAAATCTTTATTTTGAAAGTAATTAAATCTTTATTTTGAAAGTATTTCTCCCCCCACCATTGACTCCTCTAGCCTGTTCCCCTCCCCCACCCCAGGTTTTCACCACTCTATTGTCTGTGTCTATGGGTTATGCATATATCCATACAAGTTCTTAGATGTATATTATATGATAATAAGTATTATGGAATAAAATAAAGGAGGGACAATATACAGCATGTTCAAGGGGTAGGAGCCTACAATTTTAAATGGGGCAGTCTGAAAAAGCTATAGTGAATTCATATTTTATCAAAGACTTGAGGGAGGGTGAAACTATTGGGTATATCACAAGTTTATGATTTATGAAATATTTAAGATTGAGAAGAATATTTATATTATTTTCTGAACTCTAAATTAATTTCAAGATGAACATGCATCATCTCAATAAGTGAAACTACTATCAATACTCTAAAATCAGCCTACTTAAGAGTGTATGGGTCCACTCTGCTAAGCCTTTCCCATCCTGTTTTCTCATCCAGTTGAGGTGAATGTCTGGCTGAGCAGATGGGCTATTAATAAGCTCGAATCCTATTGTGCCACTGGAACTTCATCAACGAGGCAGAGTTAGATGTGTCACAAGGTGAGTCATGGAGCTGGATGAGGCAGATGGCACCTGTCTCTCGCTTTGGTTGTACTAGACAGCATTTTATGCATGCATATGGAAGAGCAGACAGTGCAGGTGGGTGGGAGGAAACTAACTATCTGGAAAACTTCCAGTGGGACTCTTCTCTCATGCAGAAAACTGGAAGGTTGATCACTTATATTTCTTTCTTCATTCTAATGAGGATTCCAGAGTTTTACTACCCAAGAAACATGCCTTGTGAGGTAACTTTCCAAAAACATTTCTCAAAAGAAGAAAGTTCTTGCTCTCTTTGGTTCTGATGTGACTTTATTATAACTTGCTAAATTTCTACCCTTTCCTTTGCTGAACAGGGAAGGGCAAGCCTTCTTGATTGTGGAATTGGAATATAACTCCCTTGTATGTTACCTGAAGGTACTGACTGTCCCTCAGCATATAGACTATAATGTCACTTTAAACTTGGTCATCTATATGATTGTCTACACACTCTTCTGTACACCTGAAATTAATACAGAATACTGTTGAATGCAAACTATAATTGAAATAAAACAATTTAAAAAGTAGAAACACACACACACACAAACTTGGTCATCTCTGTAGATGGAAATAGGAAAAGGAGTTGATATTATAAGGAGGTGATTTTATTAATGTTATTTATTTCTGCCAAAGGTATATGATTAATAAATGATTATATATTCCAAGTAAGTTGTAGGGTCTACTTAGTCTCATCAAGTTCAAATGGTGTAGCTAGAAGTCAAGTTTTTCTTTTCCATAAAATGTTAGGGATGATAAATATATTTTATTTCATGATATATAAGCAGAAACACTTTAACTAGAAGAAAATATGACTATTATGCAATCACTTATGATCAAAATTGCAATAAGCTAACAAAAGGATGGGGAAGAAATCAACATTTGTTGAATACTTCCTATGCACTGAGTGCTTCACATATGTAATTACTTATTTAAATTTTCTAAAAGCCCCGTGAGGAAACCATTGTTCCCAAGTGAAATTTAAGAGATTTTAAAAAACCTTTTCAAGGTTGCTCACCAAGAAAGTGGTGGAGCATGAGTTGAATCCAGGTCTGTTTGACTGCAAACCTTGTTTCACCATGTTATTCCCGTTTCCATGGGTGATTGTTTCTGACTTTTGTATTAATATTTTTAGTTACTTGCTTATATATTTTGTTGTCTTCTTGGCAGACAATAGGTACTAGGTGCAATTGATGAAAACAATCCTATTTAATAAAGAGGTAATATGCAAATTGGCCATCACTCCAATGCACAAGATGGCCGCCCCCATGTGGTCAAAGATGGCCTGCAGGGGAGGGCAGTTGTGGCTGATCAGGCCAGCCGATCAGGCCAGCAGGGGAGGGCAGTTGGGGGGTGACCGGGCTGGCAGGGGAGGGCAGTTGGAGGCAATTGGGCCAGCAAGGGAGCAGTTAGGCATCGATCAGGCTGGCAAGGGAGTGGTTAGGGGCAATCAGGCAGGCAGGCAGGAGAGCAGTTGGGAGCCAGCAGTCCTGGATTGTGAGAGGGATGTCTGACTGCCCATTTAGGCCCGATCCCTCAAGGGGTCCCAGATTAGAGAGGGTGCAGACTGGGCTGAGGGACACCCCCCACCCCCAGTGCATGAATTTCATGCACCGGGCCTCTAGTGTAATATAAAAAACAGTATTTGCTTGCTGTATTAGCTCCCTATTTCTATGTAAAATAACCCAAAAACTCAATTGCCCCAAAACTTAGCAGGTGAAAACAACAAACAAATATCTCCCAGTTTCTGAGAGTCAGAAAACCGAGTGCGACTTAGTTGAGTGATTGTGGCTCAGGATTTGTCATGAAGTTGCATTCAAGTTGTTGACAGAGGCTGCAGTCATCTGAGGACTTGTTGGGGCAGGAGAATCTTCCTCCAAGATGGGTGTTAGCCAGAGGTGCCAGTTCCTTGCCAAGGGAGCCTCTCCCTAGGGTTTCTCATGAGATGGCATCCGGCTTTCTCCAGGCTGTGATACAAGAAACAAAGAGAGTGACAAAGCTGGAAGCTGTGGTGTCTTTTGCAACCTGATTTTGGAAGGGATGTACTATCATCTCTGCTGTATTTTTTTGTCAGTGTGGGAATGAACTATATAGCAGTGTGAATACCAGTAGACTGTTGGCCATTCACTTTCTACAATTTTAATTTTTTTTGGCTGAGAATTGGGAAATATCTTCGAGGAACTGATTTTGTTGGCACTGTTTGCTTGCTTCTTTTATGATAATATTTAAAGATTGTATAATTTGATCATTTCCTCTCATTAATTTGCATCAAGCACATGTGGTGGGAAGAAATGTGATTATTACTTTTGTAGTTGCCCAGGCCTTACACCCTTACAATCTTTATAGAGTGGGAAGAACAGAGTTCTGCATTCTGTATTTTATGTTTAACCTTAACCCCAACCCCCAAACCTTGGCATTGTATACCTGCGAATTGTCTCAATAATGGTTAAAATAATCCAATAATAGTTGACAAAACCCAGGGCCATCTTTCAATCCTAAAGTAATTTTCCTATAATTCCCTGACTGTGGTAACTTTTGTTTTATCTCTAATTGTCTCAGAGTAGAAGCTGGGAAAGAAGAGTCCATATTCTTTCAAAACACTCTATTATTTATCCTATATGCATTTGGTTTTACACATAAGTTCTCAGTGAATGAACACTTGAATTTATGTTCTCTGAATTAGAGCTTTACCTTCCTGGGATATCCAGACCAAAAGGCCATCTGTGTAACTATGGTGGATGCAATAGCTTCTTTCTTTCCATCTACTCAAGTGCAAGTTTGTAAACCTCAGCTCTTTGTCTACTCAGGATGAGCCTTTTCCCCACCCCCAAGGTTACATTATCCCTCTAAGACTAAAATACTGCATCTATAGGTTCTATTGTCAGCTTCTTAAAAACACTTCCTAGTCTCTCAATTCAAAGAGGCCTCCAGAATGTTCATAGTAGCATTTGTCACAATACAGACTTTGTGTGGATATGTGTTTTCAATTTCTCCTGGGTATTGTTATGGGTTGATTTGTGACTCCCTTGCCACCCAAATTCATATGATAAAGTCTTACAACCTTCCCCTCCCAAGTACTTCAGAATGATGGGACTGTATTTGTAGAACAGTCCTTTAAAGAGGTGATTATGTTAAAATGAGCTGTTAGAGTGGGCCCTAATCCAATCTGACTAGTACCTTTATAAAAAGAATAGATTAGAACACACAGAGGGATACCAGGGGCACACACCCACAGAGGAACAACTATGGAAAGGCAAGCCAAGGAGAGCTATCTCAGGAGAAACCAGCCCTGCCAGCACTTTGGTCTTGGACTTCCAGATTTCAGACTGTGAGAGAATAAATTTCTCTTCTTAAGCCACCCAGTTTGCGGCATTTTGCTATAGCTGCCTTTGCAGAATAATACAGGCATATAGCTCGGAATGGAACTTATTGGTCATATGGCAATTCTTCATTTAACATTTTGAGGAACCACCACATTTTCCAAAGTGGCTGCACCATTTTACAATCCAATTCTCTACATCCTTGTCAATACTTGTTATTTTCTGTTTTGTTTTTAATTTTAGATATCCTAGTGGATATGAAGTGATATCTCACTGTGGTTTTTACTTGCATTTCCTTAATGATTCAGGCATGATCCTGTGCATTTTTTTCATGCACACCTACATTTTTAAAAATAGGATTTGTGAGTAATTTTTATTCATACTAAAGTTTGAGAAATCTTTGGTGTATTATAATTCAAAGTTGTTACCCAGCTTAAAAACACTTGGCCTGCGACCTTAATTAGCCACATTAAATTAGCCTTGAAATTCTGAGAGGAGAAATAGAATTCTGGTTTCTTCCCATGAGCTTTCAGTCAGGAGGCTATCATCATTCAGAGAAGCTATCCTAAACCCTGAAGGTGAAATATGGCTATTGTTGGAAATTTTAAAGAGAAAACACATTTTGGCAATTTATACGTATCTATAGTATTTTGAATAATATTATTTCTTAGTTCTGCTATTTGAGATGTTCATGGGTAGTAAAAGGGGAGGATATTAAATCTTGGCATTTCAGAATTCCGAACAGAGCTGGTGAAGTTCCATAAAAGCATGGAAGTGAACTGGTTGGGTATCTCTTTGTTATGATACATTTTAGTGATTACTTACTGTTTCTCTGTAAGGTAGTCCTTGGTGTTGCCTGAAAATAATTTTACATCCATTTTGCAGCAATGAGGATAAAATAAAACATAAAAATTTGATACAGGTTGGGATAGTGAGATTTCCATTTTCCAGCCTCGTTTTCCATTTGTGGGAATTCTCCATTCTCCCTCTAAAATCTGCAAGGCCAAGCACTGCCTTTTCCCACCCTCTGGCATCCAAGATAAACTAGGTCCCAGGACTCTGCTCCTACCCCATCTTCCCAGGAGCTGGCCCAAGATTTTTGGGCATGTTAGGTTTGATGGGCTTAGTAGACAACCAAAGGGGAGGGTATCTAACAGGCAGTTGGACACATGGATAACACATATATTTTACAAAATTGGACAACAATGTTTCTGTTTCAGTAGAAAAATATTTGTAACCATTATGTCAAAAATATAAACTAATATAGAATAACCCTCTTAATAATTTTGCATAATGTTCTAGTAATGTCTAAGGAAAAGTGGTAACATCAATCCAAATTACAGAGTTGTCATAATGGTTTAGTTACACAGACGCATTCTGTTAATTTTCATTGGTCACTATTGATGATTTCTTTTTATTAGATTTATACTTAACAGTGATTAAGTGCCATGATGTTCCGGCAGCAGATTAGAATAAGGGCTCAGAAATTGTTTCTCCCTAGTGATCTTATAATCTTGCCTTATTCACATGAATTTTCTTCTTTATTTCTTTAGTATGGACTGCAGAACAGTTTGCATTATTATTCCTCATAAATTCTGCCCAGATGAGATTAGTTTTATAGATGTAGGATCAATAACACTCAACACATTTGCAACTATGTACTGCCCAATGTTGCTCATTAATGGCTTTTAAAGAACCAGTGCACTTTGCTAGAAGCAAAGATAATGAGCCATTGATTATCCCTGCACAGCACAATTTACGGCCTATTTTATTTTTAATGCAATGTTAAATTAATTTGTAAAAGATCAGAAGCATTGCTTTATTTCCAAGCTGTGATTAAACACTTATTGAACTTTTCATAGAGAACATTAATCAATTCTCATCTCTTCTGATCTCCCAGAGTGCTTTGGAAATAAAGATGAATAGCTTGTGATCACCTGCACTTCTTTGGAGGCAGCAAACCTGGAGGAGAAAACATCCTTTATGGGCTCAGCTCTAGGAGATGAGATGTATCAGGAAGGATCCGTGTCCATAATATCTTTTCTCAAGGTCAGATTGTGTATATATATTCTAGATCAGTGGTCGGCGAACTCATTAGTCAACAGAGCCGAATATCAACAGTACAATGATTGAAATTTCTTTTGAGAGCCAAATTATTAAAACTTAAACTATATAGGTAGGTACATTGTTATTAACTTAATTAGGGTACTCCTAAGGCTTAGGAAGAGCCACACTCAAGGGGCCAAAGAGCTGCATGTGGCTCGCGAGCTGCAGTTTGCCGACCATGGTTCTAGATCAATGAGTGGAGATTGAAACTTTGCTAGAGTTTTATGTAAAAACACCTTACACAGTACAAAAGATACATAAAATGTAAGGAATATGTGATTTATATGTTTTTGCTTTGGATGGGTGGATAATTTATCAATGCTCAATCGGCCCTATACTCTTGAGTAACTTTTTGAATAAACCTTTAAAATCACCTTTAAAACACTAACAAATTTATAGGATTTCCCCCTCTTTATCTCTTCTTAGCAATCTTCTATTTTTGAGCAAGTCTGGTTAAATTAGATATGAATTGTACATAGGACTAATGTCATTGTGGCAAAATGCCAAGGCTCCTAGAATAAACTTCAGATTCATTGTTTCGAAGAAAAGAGCTGATTTATGTTTTTGATCAAGTAATCCATAATAAAGCATTCAGGAGAAATCATAGGGAAGTGAGATGAGCAGAGGCAAAGGGTGCTATATAGATGTAGATGTCATAATCTTTAATAAGATGGTAATGGAACCCTGGTAGGGAAGACTAGACTGTTCTGTCTAGAAACTGGCAGGATGCAGAGCTTCCTTAATGCAGTGAGAGGGACAGATCTGGAGCGACTAAGAACTACAAGCAGACTTCTCTATGAAGTGAAGGGCAAGCTTTGGAATGGTGAAGATAAGAAAACTATCTGGTAGGGATTAGAACAGGGGTGGGCAACCTCTGGCACTCGTGCCAAACATGGCACGCCAGTAACATTTGCTGGCACGTGAAACCCTCTCTTATAATCTTCCATTTACAATTTTTTTCTTAATATCGACTTTTCTATTTTTCAGATAAATTCAGTGTAGGTGCATCTTAGATAAATAAATAATTTTACATAACAAGTTATCTTAAAGACCATACACATGGCTGACTTTGAAATGCAGTTGATTGAATTTCAGAGTAGCTCAATTTGGAAGCAGAAATTTATTGACCTTAGAGTTGACTTGGAAAACATTGGGAAAAAACGTGATTAGAGACAGGAGTACCAGAGAGAAGTGTCAAAAACGAACTATTGAGGACTTGGAATGCTATTCCAGAATTTTTTTTTTCTGTTTAAAAAACTTTGCAACAGCATTGCTCTCCATGTTTTCATCCACATATGCTTGTGAATCTTTGTTCTCAGTGATGAATTTTGTTAAGTCTCATAATAGAAGTAGCCTGACGGATGAAAGTAGTAGCTCGTGCATATCTCTGAAGGTCATGAAATATAAACCTGATGTAAAATCTCTGTCATCAGTGATGCAGCAGCAAAAGTCCCACTGATAATATCAAATGGAGTCATAAATTTTTCTGTCAGACTAACAGTGTACATGTATACATTAAAAAATAAATGTATTTTTCATCATCATATACTGTGTTTTTGTTGCTTGAATGAATTTTATTATTTCTTCAAGGTTCTTCACATACATACAGCTTAAGAGATATCAAGCAGGTGTAACATGTTCTCAAAAAATTAGGGTTGGCACACAGAAGAATTTTGAGTCAGAGATTTTGCTGGTTTTGGCACGCACTCACAAAAAGGTTGCCCACCCCTGGATTAGAAGGTACAAACAGAATTTGGCATCCAAAGGGTAGAGTGAATTAGGCAAATGGTTGCATTTGAGGCTCAGAAAGAGGAAATGGGGGTCTAAACAGTTGATCAAAGCCCAGAAATGAAGAATCTAGGAATGTCACTCTCCGAAGTCCAGCAGGGAAGTCTGGGAGAGATAATAAGCTTAGGTTTCTAATCCATTCCCATCAGAAGTAAGAAGCAGCTTCAAGTTAGAATGAACTTGGTGGTAACATTCACCCAACAACAGGCATTTACCACATGTGCTTCAAAGGGTTGATTTATTGAGTTAGATAACAGGGACATAGAGGGAACTTCATGGATTTAGAGGTCAACTATGGACAGTGAAATGCCTTCAAATGGCACTAACGGGAGCACTGATGGGAGTTTACCAAGGCTGGCCCTGTAGGAGGTGGAGTGGCAGTCATCTAAAGATGTCATTTGATGACTGATAGCAAACTCAGCTGCTCCAAAATGACGTCTTGATTGGCCTGCTGTTTCACTTGGTATTTTCAAATCTGTTTTTTTTCTTGTCTTCCCTAAAGGGTTATTTACTGCTTAGCTCATTGCCTATAAAATATAGATATTTTGCTTAGATAAAAGGTCATAATAATTCGATGTTGATATGTTTTAGTGTACCAGAGACCCAGGCACAGAGAGAACAGGACAAAGAACAGATCTGCTTAGAACAGAGTAGAAGGAAGAGAAAGACAAGAGTCAAGAACTCGGATTGGTATCTGCAGATTGCAGGCCTGGGTGAAAGGGAATGATGATGTTGAACGGCTGAGGGATTGTGAAGTCTGTTGGTGCTTTGGGGGAATAGGAAAATTTCAAATGAGGGAAATCAGGAATTCAGTAAAAGCAAACAGCAGCTATATCAAAATTGTGCTCAAGACCAGTTCTGTACAATAATAATTTATCAGGTTAAGTAAAGTTCATTTATCAAGGAAAGATGTGTGTGTGTGTGTGTGTGTGCGTGTGTGTGTGTGTGTGTGTGTGTGTGTGTGTGTGTGTGTTTGGGCAGGAGGGAGGTAAGGTAAAGGCAAATACAAAAAATGATGAAATTAGACTGAAATATATAAATGGCAAGGCATAATGAACAGTGAGATGCTCTAAAGGGAAGAATAAGGACTGTTCAGGAGGGTGAATTATACACCTATAGAGTCCTAAAAAAAGAAAAGGCATAAAAAAGAGAGATGAGAGACACTTAAAAGGATTTATATGTTCAAAGGATATAATGAGTTGTTCATCAAAGGGCTTTAATGAGCGACCTAAGGAGAAATTGACAGAAGATTGATTGAGGAGGTGTTTAATAACTACAGATTCAAGATACAGGGTTATAAACTTAATAAAACATTTGTAGCAGCAAAGAGCTTGTATGAAAACATTGAGCTTGTTCAGCATTGAACCCACATCGTTGCTGTCATTCTTTCTGTGCCAAGTAGAAGTGTACACTGTCTGAAGAAAACTAATTATGGGATAATATATACTTGTGTATATAAACAGATCAAGGGATGATTGGCAACTTTAGAAAGTGAATCATTTCGGCATTAATCATGCATTCTCGGAGACTCATCTCTTGGAATTGGCAGGAGCGATGGGAGAACTTGATCTGAGCTCTTACCAAGGCAGGAAGCTCATTTCAAGCAAATTAATTACATATTGTCTTAGTGTTATTTTATAACATCTCATTGTGTACACTAAGAAATTGCTTTTTCACATTTATATGTGGGAACTTAAAGTAAGATGTCCAGTCATTTAGCACTCTATGCTCTGATTTCCGGCCCAGGTGTCTACCCATCCAGCTCTCTAATCACTTACCTGCCACAAATATTATCAGATGTCTCCTCTATTGGAGATATTCCGCTAAGTGTTAGATTACGGAGACAACTAGAAGGTGATGTATCTTTGGACTCACACAGATCTGACTTCAAACATTGGCTGCAAATAATTAAATGTGAGTCAATTTAATTGTTTGTGAAATGGAGTCAGTGTCTACTTCATTGTTGTTTCTTATAAGGTCTAATTGAGATAACGACTGTTAAGTTACCTAGGAGAGTCCCTGGCACATAATAGGTACTCAGTGAGTGTTAGATGCTTGTTCCACATATACTTCCGTTGTCCACTTTACCTGTGAATATGCCACAGAGCTGTCTTAAGGACGGGCTAATTTCTGCAACTATACTAGTATGTCCTTTTTAAAGATATAGTTCTTTCCTTTTTAATATGTGCCAAACATCTATCACTTTTGTAGGCTGTAAAGGATTCATAAAATTCTTAATTTGGCCATATTTCTATCATTTCAAATCAGACATTATTGTTTGAACTACTACAGAGCTTTGCATAGGAATTTGATTTATTTGTCTTTTATCTTAACTGAAATAAACTTGGTATTAGACTTCTGCTTAAGTTAGCTGAATTAATTCTGCTTTAATTCAACTTCATCTCTGCAGTGGAAAATGGCAGGCATTATTGAGTTCTGTTACACATCTAATAAGGAATGCACACTTCTCATCCTTGTGGGAGCAATTTAATACACTGCAGAGTCTGTCAAAATTCAATTCAAAGTTGAATGACTAATGCATAAAAGTCAATTTTATATCCTACCAGAGATAAAGCCAGTTATTTCTTTTTATCAAGTAGATGGGTGTGCTATTTGGATCTCTAGTTGCAAAAGTCTGAAACTTTAGAGGAGTTGTGAGTGAGTGAGTGGAACACTCGAGTGGCGTCTACTTAGAGAAATAAACCAACACAGAGAGAGTTTGAGTCAGTCATTTGTCCTTTGTGCAGGTACAATTTTCATGGCTTTTGAGTGAAGACACAGACTCAGTGCAAGCTGGGAGTGGGAGGAAAAAGAGGTTTCTGAAGGCTCTTAAATGTCCATGGGTGAAGTTCTAATCCCAGTTTATGTGTGTGCATATGTGTGTGTGTGCATGTATGAGGGTGTATATATGTGGCTGTGCACACATAAGTGTGGTGCAAATGCACAAGCAGGGGCACAGGTCCTGGCACTGCAGGCAGCATCTGTTCAAAAACTACTTAATAAGCACCATTCTGAATGCTGAAGTAAAGAAAACATACAAAATCCCTGCTCCATGGGATCTTATATTTTAGTTGAGAGAGAAAGACAGTAAATAAAAATAATAAGTACATTACATTGCATGTCAGATGTGCTATAAAGGAAAACAGAATCAGAGGAAAAGGAATATTGTCGGAGGTAAAATTACATTAAATCGAATGACCAAGGAAAGCTGAAGTGACCCATTCTAAAGTGAGTTATTTGGGGAAGAGCATTTTAAGCAGAGGGAACAGCAGTTTCAGAGGCCCTGAGGCTGGGCATTCTGGGGGAGCATCACAGTCAGGGTGGTTAGAGCAGAGTGAGTGATGGAGAGTAATAGAAGATGAGATCAGAGAAATAAGAGATCTAGATACTTTAAGACCTTGGACGTGATTGTAAGGACGTTGTCTTGTTCTCTGAGTAAGATGGGAGCTATGGGATTGAGCAGGAGGGACATGATATGATCTGACTTTGTTCCATTGCTCTGGTTGCTGCATTGAGAATAGACTGTAGTGGAACAAGAGGGGAGCAGGGGGACCAATTTGGAGGCTATGAGGATGGTAAAATGGCCTGTGTTGATAATGACAATGTTTAGATGTGACCAGAGGCAGCTGTAGCCAGAGGACAAGATAAATGGAGGAGAGGAGGCCAGAGAGATCATCTATGAGTCTGAGGCTAAAAGTTGCTTATTTAGGAGACTGGCTGTGTAAGACCGGAGGCTATACTCCTGCTAAAATCTGAGGCCTGACATTGTGCCTAAAGAAACCATCCAGAGCACTCACTGGAAAGGGCTTCAGCAAACTGACTGGCATTTTCTCTTCGTTGACCTGTGCCTGCAGTCTTTCTCATTAGCTGGTTAGCCAGATAATTCCAAACCTGAGAATTAATAGAGTATCTATACATATGTTAGGTACTGTTCTCTCCCACCAATATCCTCCATCTCCTGTCTTCAACATTCCACTCATTAAATACATTTCTAATTCTCTTGGTATTGTGTTCTTATTTCTTTTGGTGGGAAATTCTTTGTTTTAATAGAGAAAGAGAATCTTAAGTAGGCACATTTTTATGTCATTTATTCAGACAATTATGTGTCTTTTTAAATTTTTGTATTATATAAAATGTTTTTTTGTGATAAATATAATTCAGCTTTCTTTCATTCGTCAGTAAAGTGAGGCATTTAATTCATTTATACTATATGGACAGGACTATATAGAAGCTCAAGGAAGGGTTACAAAGGGATTAGAAGATACGATTCTTTTTCTTCATGAAACGTACAGAATATTCTGGCATATGAAGAGAAATCCAACAATTTTCAAAGCCCACCAAGCAATAATCTAGCCCACTTTGTTAAGTAGAAGTGTAAACAGAACTATCCAGGCTTAATCATAGAAGGCTTAGAAAGATGGGCATTGCTTGAGCCAGGTTTTGTAATAGGTGAGATTTCAAACCCCCTTTGGAGGCGAGGAGGGAGAGAAAATTCCAGAGGAACAGAATGAAATGAGGTCCATGTAGAAGATGGCAAAGTTGGCATGTTTGGAATGGAAGGTGAAAGGAAGAGAAGATTTAGAAATTAAACTAGGGAATCTTCTCTGAGACATTGTTTGGGGATTTGACATGTGGAGCAAAGGACTCTGGACAATAGTGTGATGCCATGAAGAACGGTGTTGGAGCAGTCTGGGTGTGGACTGAGCAGATGTGATCTAGCACAGTGTTTGAGGAGCAAGAAAAATGTGACACTGAGGACAACAGTTTGAAGTCTTGGTGTGAACTGGGTGTGGCAGGGCAGGGTGTGGTAGCATTAATGAGGATTAATGAGGAGGATAGGAAGGTTTGGAGCATGTGGTGAGTAAAGAAAAAGATTAGGAGACAACAAGGTTCAAAAGTCAGACAAAGACCAAAACCTTGCCCTCACCATTGACTCATCTCTTACATCCTTTCATCCAGTCATTTGCAAGTCATATGGAATTTATGCTCACAATTATTTAGAAATTAACCACTTCTCATCACTTCTTTTTAAAAAAATATATTTTATTGATTTTTTTACAGAGAGGAAGGGAGAGGGATAGAGAGTTAGAAACATCGATGAGAGAGAAACATCGATCAGCTGCCTCCTGCACACCCCCTACCGGGGATGTGTCCGCAACCAAGGTATATGCCCTTGACCAGAATTGAACCCGGGACCCTTCAGTCTGCAGGCTGACGCTCTATCCACTGAGCCAAACCGGTCAGGGCCTCATCACTTCTAATAGCTGATCCAAGCCATATTCTCTTTTTTTAAATTTGATTTTATTGTTGATAGTATTACAGATTTCTCCCGTTTTCTCCCTTTTTGCTCCCTCCACCCAATCCCCGCCCCACCCCAGGCCTTTCCCATGCTATTGTCTGTATCCATGGGTTATGCATATATGCATATATGTTCTTTGATTAATCTCTTCCTGTCCCCTTCCCCTCAATATGTCCCCCTACTGATGTCTGTTATTCTGTTCCATGCATCCATACCTCTGGACCCATTTTGTTCATCAGTTTATTTTGTTCTTCAGATTCCACTTATAAGTGATATTTGTCTTACTCTATCTGGTTTATTTTGCTTATATAATAGTCTCCAGGTCCATCCATGTTATCTCAAGAGGTAAGAGATCCTTCCTTTTTACTGCTGCATAGTATTCCAGGATGTAAATGTACCACAGGTTTTTAATCCACTCATCTACTGATGAGCACTTGGGCTTTTTCTAGATCTTAGCTATTGTAAATAATGCTGCTATGAACATAGGGGTGCATATATTCTTTCTGATTGGTGTTTTGGGATTCTTAGACTATATTCCTAGAAGTGGGATCACTTGGTACAGTAGCAGTTCCATTTTTAATTTTTTGAGGAAATTCCATACTATTTTCCCTAGTGGCTGTACCAATCTGCATTCCCACCAGCAGTGTACTAGTGTTCCCCTTTCTTCACATCCTTGTCAGCACTTGTTGTTGATTTATTGATGTTAGCCATTCTGGCAGGTGTGAAGTGATACCTCATTGTTGCTTTGTTTTAATTTGCATCTCTCTGATGATTAGTAACTTTAAGCATTTTTTCATGTGTCTCTTAGCCATCTGTATGTCTACTTTGGAAAAGTGTCTATTCAGGTCCTTTGCTCATTTTTTTAATTGGATTCTTTGTCTTCCTGGTGTTGAGGTATATGAGTTCTTTGTATATTTTGGAAATTAACCCTTATCAGATGTATCATTGGTGAATATGTTTTCCCATACAGTGGACTTTCTTTTCATTTTGTTGATGCTTTCTTTTGCTGTGTAGAAGCTTTTTATTTTGATGTAGTTCCATCTGTTATTTTTTTCCTTTTGTTTCCCTTACCCTAGGCTAGTGGTTCTCAACCTTCCTAATGTTGCGACCCTTTAATACAGTTCCTCATGTTGTGGTGACCCCTAATCATAAAATTATTTTCATTGCTACTTCATAGCCTTAATTTTGCTACTGTTATGAATCATAATGTAAATATCTGATAGGCAGGATGTATTTTCATTGTTACAAATTGAACATAATTAAAGCATAGTGATTAATCACAAAAACAATATGTAATTATATATGTGTTTTCCGATGGTCTTAGGCAACCCCTGTGAAAGGGTCGTTCGACCTCCAAAGGGGTCGAGACCCACAGGTTGGGAACCGCTGCCCTAGGTGATGTATTGCTGAAAATACTGCCATGTGAGATAGCTGAGATTTTGCCACCTCTGATTTCTTCTAGGATTTTTATGGTTTTGTAACTTACATTTAAGTCTTTTATTCATTTTGAGTTGTTCTTGTGTATGGTGTAAGTTGGTGGTCTAATTTCATTTTTTTGCATGTCCAATTTTCCCAGCACCATTTATTGAAGAGAACCCACGTTCCTACAATGGCCTAAAAGGCCT
The DNA here is from genome assembly GCF_000147115.1 of Myotis lucifugus. Taxonomy (NCBI): domain Eukaryota; kingdom Metazoa; phylum Chordata; class Mammalia; order Chiroptera; family Vespertilionidae; genus Myotis; species Myotis lucifugus. The sequence goes on from NW_005871392.1 coordinate 256,356, forward strand.
TACCTAGTGTGTGCTCACCTTTTCTAGCCAGGTATCTTTTTTTCACCTTATACTTTTGCTTATTCACGTCCTTGCTCTTCCCGAAATGTTCTAGGTACATTCTCAAAGAAGAGCTTGTCCCTTTGCTATTTGCTTCATCTAGAACGTTGTTCTTCTCACACATCTTCAGGCTTGCTCCATCACCTCCTTCAGATCTTCACGTGAAGATCACCTTCTCAGAGAGGATGTTCTAGATCATCTATTTAAAATTGCACCATTTTCCTGCTTTATTTTCTCACACACTTATCACTATCACAGGGTCTAAATGAATTATCTTTAAATGTCCTATTTTATTTATTGTTACACTAGGATGTAAGCTCCATGAAGCAGGGTTTCATTGGCTTTAGTTATTTCTATAACCTAGAACACTATAGGAACATAGTATGTGCTCAGCAAACACCTGCTGAAAAAAATGAATGCCTGGCTGGCTGGCTGGCTGGCAGTTGCAGGCCAACTAGGTGAACTGAGCTAGGCCATAGGCCTGGTCTACAGTGGGACCCCCCCTGAACTTTCAGAATTATGGGCCATCTCTTACAGTCCCCTGCTACTGCCCTATGCTGTGGAGCATACTTTCCCTACTGTGGGTATCAAGCAGTGTCAGCCAGCAAACACCCATGCTGGGGGCTCTTGCCAAGCACAACAAATGCTGTTTAGAAACAAAAGAACCTCTAATGGAGACATCAGCCAATTTGTTAAACAAACCATTAGTTTGGTGGCAGAAGCTGCATATGTGATGAATCTACTAATTTATTGGTCATTATTGGGCATTAGTTAATTGCCAGGCAACTCCACATCCTAGGAAACACTGGGGAAGCCTCTATTGCTCAGGAGATATTGGATATGTCAACCCTTAATAATTACAGAGTTTATGTTTCAGAATAAATGAGTGAGTGGGTCCTACATTTTCCTAGTGTTCTGTTGCTACTTCCAGAATTGTTTCTGAGTTTTCATCCTATATAATAAAAGGCTAATATGCAAATTGTGCCCGTGACCAAGAGTTCGACCTGGAGTTCAACCATGGGGCAAGGCCTGCCGGCCAACTGCCTGCAGCCCCTCCCCCAGACCAGCCCTGCCCCGATCACCCCCCCCACCCCGATCGGGCAGGGCCAGCCAGACCCCACCCATGTTTGAATTCGTGCACCGGGCCTCTAGTTTTAAAATAAAAGTCATACTACATGCTGAATATTTAAAAGGAATATTTAGAAAGAAAGATAAAAATAATTAGAATTAGTCTTTCTACTCAAAGTCACCTTCTGGATGCATTTTTAGGCATTACCTATAAATACTATATATATTTATATTTCAACTATTTATATTAATCATACATATATATTATATATAGTATATGCATATGTAGTGTAGACATATACTATACAATATATATAGGATATATTTAGTGTATATATATATTACACAGTCAGCTCTCTGTATCTATGGGCTCTGCATCTGAGGATTCAACCAACCACAGTGAAAAATTTTTTAAAAGGTTGCATTGTTGCCCTGGCTGGTGTGGCTCAGTTGGTTGAAGTGTCATCCTGTCCTGTACACCAAAAGGTCGCAGGTTCGATCCCTGACCTTGGTCAGGGTGTGCATGGGAGGCAACAGATTGAGGTTTTCTTTCACATCTATATTTCTCTCTCTCTCTCTTTCTCTCTCCCTTCCCCTCTTTCTAAAATTCAATGAACATGTCCTTGGGTGAGGATTAAAAAAAGAGTTATGTTGTTGCTGACATGTACTGTGTAGTTAGGCCTAAGATGGTTGTGACTGTATTGAACATGTACAGACTTTTGTCCTTGTCATTATTCCCTCAACTATACATTATAACAGCTGTTTACATAGCATTTACATTGTATTAGGTGTTATAAGTAATCTAGAGATGATGATTTAAAGTATATGAAAGGATGTGCCTAGGTTACATTAAAATATTATGCCATTTTATACAAGGAACTTGAGCATCCATGGTTTTGGTATATGCAGAGAATATTGGAGCCAATTTCCCATGATACAAAGGGGTGAAAATATATTACATTTATACTACAAACTATATATAGAGTGAATAGACACTATACATAGTATACATATATTGTTTTTATATTATATACTAGAGGCCTAATGCACGAAATTCATGCATGGTGCGGGGGATCCCTCAGCCAGGCCTGCACCCTCTTGCAATCCAGGACCCCTCAGGGGATGTGAGACTGTCTATTTAGGCCCTGCAGGATAGGGCCTAAACCGGCAGTCTGACATCCCTCTCGCAATCTGGGACTGCTGGCTCCTAACCGCTGGCCTGCCTGCCTTGCCTGATCACCCCTAACCACTCTGCCTGCCTGCCTGATTGTCCCTATCTGCTCACCTGCCTTCCTGATTGCCCCTAACCGCCTCTGCCTCAGCCCCCACAACTGTGGCTTCGTCTGGAAGGATGTCTGGAATGACATCCAGAAGGTCGTTCGGCTGTCCAGTCTAATTAGCATATTACACTTTTATTATTATAGATATTCTCTCTACACACACATGCTTTAAAATGTCACAGACAGGATCTTACTGTTTCACATCAGATTTCACTTAAAACCATATTTAGGGGATTTTTACAGTAGAAACAGTTATAGTCAATTCTTGTTTGCATGTGTTTAATAATTAATAAGATACTATTGATTGTGTCTAAGTTTTATTTTTGTAACCATTATACAGTTAACAAGATGGATGTACCTATAAGTATACTATGACATAATTTTGTGACATAAATTTGTGCTGCTAAAGCAGATTCCTAATAGAGAAATATCTGGGACAAGAAAAATTTATGTTTAAAAATATGAAGCTCCCATATTTATACTCTAAACAGAAGGATATGAGAGTGACTAATTTCTTTACTTTTCCTAACCTTTTATACTTTAGAACTTTTTGATCTGTGACAATCTGAAAGTTAAGAAAATTATGTCTAATTTTTAAAATTTGCATTTATTTAGTTCTGAGTATGGTTGAACTTTTTTCCCCCATATACCAATTAGCCTTGTATTTGCACGTGTGTATGAAGGGGAGGTGAACCTATCATTCAAAAGCTTTGCCTTTTTAAAGAGTGTGCTTGGCTTTTTCTGGTAGTTATATATTTCTACATGAGACTTATTTTGATCTATCCTCTTTATCTACTCCCATAGGATTCCATAATAAAAGTATTATAGCATATTTATCTAACCATTCCTGTTGCTATGCCACAGTTGGGTAGATGGTTGGCTTTCTCTTATGTATGGATATTGTGAAAAATTGACAGGGAGTCCATTAATTTAGTAAGTACCTTTAGCAAAGTTAATGGACAAAGTGGCAATAAATAAAATATAATGGTAAAATTTTAGATAGGAAAATTACGAAGAAAATTGAGAAGTTTGAAGGAAGTTTGAAAATGATTTAAATAGGCAATTTTCTAAAAATGCACTCCTTGCCGAAGCCGGTTTGGCTCAGTGGATAGAACGTCGGCCTGTGGACTGAAAGGTCCCAGGTTCGATTCCGGTCAAGGGCATGTACCTTGGTTGCGGGCACATCCCCAGTAGGAGATGTGCAGGAGGTGGCTGATCGATGTTTCTCTCTCATCGATGTTTCTAACTCTCTATCCCTCTCCCTTCCTCTCTGTAAAAAATCAATAAAATATATTTTAAAAAAATAAAAATGCACTCCAAGTAAATAATCATATTTGTACAGTTTCTGATGCTACATGACATTTTCACTTTAGTTTGTAACATTGATAGTAAAATAGATATATTTAAAACCTGTTATTCACTTGAGATCTCTATTTTTTTGTTATTTTTATTCTACCAATGTTGATATTTTCTTTGTAAAGAGTGATAAACCAAGACTAACTTTTATAAATATCCAGGACTCCATTGTTTTTTATTTTTTTATTTTAAAGTGGACGTAAAAATAGAAATTATATAAAAAAATAGAAATTATATATTAGAATTTCATTTACCTTTCTGGAGAAATGTTTTTTAAAATAGGAATTGATGCAATCTTTAAATTGGATAAACTTAATATTTAGAATACTTCTTTAAGCTAAATATCTCTTAGAATTAAGTATATTCTACATATAAAATATGAAAGTCTCCTTTCCAAGCAGCAAATAACTTTAAGCATTGCTTATATCATTTCAATGGATATGTGTATTTCCTTTTTCTCTCTGCATTGAAAGTAACTGAAAGACTGTAAGGCTTTGTGGCCAATTGTTTTAAAGTCACAATTGTCCCCATTTTTGTTTGTGGTCTTAAAGTGTAAATCTGTGAAGAACACATTGAATATAAAGAAGGCTCCTTTACAACCTATAGTTCTTAAAGAAATACTGTGGAGAATCAAAGAAAAATAACAGGATATTGAATTCCTATCTAAGATGTTGTGGGAGAAAGTAAACACAGGAATGATTCAATATAGTAGGCCCCCCTTATCCACAGGGGATACATTCCAATGGATACCCAAAACCACGGATAGTATCGAATCCTATATATACTATGATTTTCCCTACACATACATACCTTCTCTTTGCCATATCCAAACTGCTAGCATCACTGTTCTTGTGCTTTGTGGCCATTACTAAGTAAAATAAGGGTTACTTGAACACAAACACAGTGATACTGAGAAAGTCACTCTGATAACCGAGCCAGCTACCAAGTGACGCACGGTGTGTGTCATATCCAGTGTGGGATTGTGGGATAAAGGGATGACCCACATTCCAGGCAGGAAGGAGTGAGATTTCATCATGCCACTCAAAACGGTGTGCAATTGAACACTTATGAATTGTTTATATCTGGAATTTTTTATTTAATATTTTTGAACTGCAGCCAACCATAGGTAAGTGCAAGCACAGAAAGCAAAACTGTTTGGATAGACCCTCTGTATGTAAAAGAAAAATAAATTACTCGGGAAATCAGTTGATATTACTAAAGAGAAAAGGTGCTCTTATTAGGAGAAGGGAGAGCTGTATCTACTAGGAGGAGTGAGAGACCACGAGACAGCTGAATTGTTCTGCATAAAAAAGACAGAGGGGAGGAATGAGGTAGGGAGGAGCGACAAGGCTTCTGAAGGGTCAGGTAGCTGAAAAGGGTGCATGGGAGTCATGAGAAGAAAGACAAAAAGGTGGCAGCTGGAGAGAAAAATTGGACAGGTTCTAGTTATCTGATTTGTTGCATACAAATCACACCTGAGTTTAGTGACATAAAATAATCATATTCATTATGCTCCCAGTGTCTGAGAGTCAGGAATGTAGTGAGTTAAGTTTGGCCGGGCAGTTCTTACTTGGGGTCTCTCACACAGTTGCAGTCACATGCTGGCTGGGGCTGCAGTCATCTGAAAATTTGACTGGGTTGGAGGACCCACTCGCTCAGCCAATGAATTAGTGCTGGCTGTTGGCTGGAGTTCTTCTCCGTGTGGGCCACTCCACGGAGCTGCCTAATAATCTAAGAGACCGCCTTGGAAACTATAATGCCTTTTATGACAGCCTCAGAAATGGCAGACCATGGCTTCCACTGTATACTATTGATCACTCCGAGCCAGCTCTGATTCAGTGTGGGAGGAGACTACACAAGAGCATAGATACCAGCAATATGGACCATTGGGAACCACCTTGGAGGTTGGCTACCACATGAGGATACCAGAGATATCTACTAGGGATTTAAAAGTTAATTTTACATGTAGTCTGCCATGTAACCATTCCCCAGACTCCTCACATAATTTTCAGAAAATCTAAAACACTTAGTAATGGTTTGTGGAATTTATTGTTTTTCTATAATTGGCCTGCTATGAAGGAACCAGAAAAATCAGTGTGGAAAATTCAGTACAGTCCCATTTTTGCCATATTTACAAAGCCCTATTCATCCATGTAAGACCACTTTTCCTTCCTCCTCTTCTTCTCTAACACCTTGAGGAGGAGACATAAGTTAGGTGAGGATCCAGAGAGGGAGGAGGAAATGTCTTACTTGACAGTCCTCTGGTTAGGACAACTTTTTCCATTTCATTTTATCTTCTGAATCATGGGGAAGATGATTAGTTCTGGAGAATGATCTACTCATCAAAAAATACAGTCAAGTGAAGACAAAGGTAGAGAAAAAGGCTCTGAAGTACTGTGAAAGGGGCCGAGCATCTGTTATTGCTATTTCAGATTTAGTCAAAGATAATTTGAGTAGTGATTGCTTTTTATAAATGCACTTTGTGGCACAAAGCCCCCTGAATATTCTCTAATAAAACCGTTACTGTGAATCGATGAAATACTTGATAGCATTTCCCTTTGAACCCAGTTTAAAGTATCTATTATTGTGATGACTAGAATATGCTAAGTACATAGATTCTTATCTATTTGTTTCTCTGTTGAGAATTATTGCAAAGGTACCAAAGCAGTTTGATTATCACAGGGAGACTTTTTATTTTCAGCTTTGCCAAGCTGTGCATTGGGTTGCCGTGCCTTCATTTAAACATGAAATTCTGAAATTAATTTACAATAAATCCAGGGAAAAGACTCCTTGGTGTAAAGCAAAAAGCTACAAAAAAGTGATAAATTTAGTTTCCCCATAGACTTCATATTAAATTTCAATTCAATTCAATTAACAGTTTTTTAATGCCTGCAGGGAGTATGGCGCTATACTAGGTACCAGAATTTGAAATATGCAGATGTTCAAGACGGTTTCAAAGTTGATTTTGTGAGTTTGGGTAGAGAAAAATCGGAATTATTAAAACTGCGTTCTTTTTGAAGTCTACATTTTCTTTGATGAATTTTCAAAATACTGTTCAATTTGATTGGGAACTCCCTGGGAATGGGATGAGGAGAACAAAAAATATTCTTTATTGGTCTTAAATTTGGAATCAAGGACTTTTTTTCATATTATTTCAATAAATGGTTTAAATAATATAAAATATTAAAAATAAACTAAAATGAATAGATATTACTGTTGCTTTTAGAAAGACACAAATAAGGCTCCTGCTACACCAGGAACCAGAAGGAGAGTGGAGTAAGTTTTATAACTGCTAGAATTTTCTAAGAGATGTACCAAAATTCAACAAAACATGACCACCTAAACGTCTCTAGAGCCCTCCTCACCCGAAAATGTTTTGCATATCTTCTGGTCCTTTTCCTGCAAAAAATCAAAGATGTACTTAAAAAGAAAGCAGAAGTAATGAGCTCCTTTTTTAGGATCAAAACACACACCTTATCTTCTGTTGATGAAAGCAATGTCCATAGCAGATCCCCAAATACTAAAACACTGTTTCTTTATCTCTGTTACACTCCTTTGTCATGTTTATTCTGTGGAATTCTTTTTCAAAAAAAATATTTCATTTCATTTTATTTTAGTCAGTATCATTTCTTTCCCACTACACTTCAGTGGCACTTTTGTGGTGCATTTGTGGGTCTATGACTGGACTCTACTTTGTTTTATTTTTCTATTTGCCTATCCTTACATCTATTCTACGCTGTCTTAATTATTGTGACTTAACGTGAAACTTTTCTCTTTGAAGGAGCTCTGACTTACTTTTTCTCCAAGGTTGTTTTGAGTAATCTGCAGCCTTTTTATGTCCATAAAATTTTGGAATCAGCTTGTCAATATCAACAACAAAACCCTGCTGGAAATTTAGTTGGAATTGCATTTAATCTATAGGGTAATTGAGGAGAACTTAAACTTTATAATATTAAGTTTTCCAATTCACAAATATGGTATATTTTGTCCTGCATATAAATTTTATTTTCCCTCATAAATACTTTCTAGATAGAAGTCTTATATAATGTATAATATACACTGAGTAGCCAGATTATTATGACCACCTGACGTTTGTAGGCAAATTAGCTATAATTTCCTGAAGTTGCTAGAGGGCCAGATCATTATAAACGTCTGAATAGCACAACATACCTAAGTATCGTTGCTGATCAAGTTCATCCTATCATGTTGATGGCGTATCCCAATGGAGATGGCTTCTTCCAACAAGACAATGCGCCATACCATGGTGCTCGTATTGTGCAGGAGTGGTTTCAAGAACATGAGGGAGACTTTACCTTGCTTAGGTGGCCCCCACAATCAACAGATATCAATCCAATTGAGCATTTGTGGGACGAAGTTAAAAGAGCCATCAGGCAGCTGGTTCCACAACCATCAAATCTCACAGAACTGGACAGTGCTATTCATCAGGCATGGTCTCAGATTCCTCGCATCACCTTTCAACATCTCGTGGAGTCAATGCCAAGAAGAATCGCCGCACTATTGAAGGCAAAAGGTGGCCCAACGAAGTACTGATGGGGTGGTCATAATAATCTAGCTGGTCATAATAATCTGGTTATATCAACATGGTAAAATCTAATTTTAAGATGGATACAGGCATTTTAAAGAAAATATTGAATTGAAAATATTGCTGACCGTCTGGACAATCTGGAATATTTTATACTCTAAAATTTGAAACATTTAGCTAGAGCCCCATAAGGCATTTGGCAGGTTTTATTATATATATATATAATTAGTATATAGTATTGTACTAAGGTAGAATTAAATTCTTTTCTTTTCCAAATATTTGTTGTTCAGAAATGTACATTTTTTTTGTATACTGACTTTGCATCTGCCTTTCCTAAATTCCTAATATTTTGCTTGTATGTCTGTATGTACGTATATACGTATATCAGAATAGTGGCAACTGCTATGGCTGGCCTTTCTTTAGGTCAAGGACTCAGATGGTGAAGAGGGAGAAACAGGTTGCTTCTCAGATTGGTTGGTGCACATTCTTGGCTAGATTTTACAAATATGCCGTAAAAGATGGAATGCATTCTCCTCTAGCAGCTTTACAGTTTACCCAAGGGTAGGGGGATGGATTCTATGACCTTTGAAAGTCAATTTTCATCCCAAGATTTTACTTCCAATTATGTCTGATAGACTATTTAAATAAGTGATGGTCTTTCTATTAAAAAAGAAAATGGACTGGAATTCATTCTATTTGAGCTGCAAAAATTTGAAAATAGGTCAACTCTTAATTACCCAGAGTAATAGGGAACATCTTAGATGGATTATTCTAAACCACAGGTAATTAACAAAATGTGCAAATTAGGCACTGATTCATAGCATTCGTTAAAATTTACATTTAAACTACTACTTAAGCAGCCTACATTTGTAGTTGAGCAAATCAACATGGTAAAATCTAATTTTAAGATGGATACAGGCATTTTAAAGAAAATATTGAATTGAAAATATTGCTGACCGTCTGGACAATCTGGAATATTTTATACTCTAAAATTTGAAACATTTAGCTAGAGCCCCATAAGGCATTTGGCAGGTTTTATTATCCTATTTTTGTAAAAATATGAGAGAGATCAGCAGAGGTGTTGCACCCCCTGGAAACTGCCTGGTGCTGTAAAAACCTGCTCTGTGTACTTAGGCCTCCGGGTCCATCTCTCTGTCCACTCACTTCCATGAAAAAGCTAATAGCAGCAGAAAGTCTAGTGTAAGTGAGGGAGTAAGAAGGAGAAACTAGAGATATGAATAATAACAGGACAATCCTTAACTGATTATGAAAACCAAAATTTTAGCACTGGCCCTATATTATCCTCAAATTTTAAAAAAGCACCTGGTCTAGAAAGATCAATTTTTTTGTTAAGTCAGTTAAATTACTTTTTTGTTATTCTAAAACTAGAGTCCCAGTGCACAAATTCATGCACCAGTGGGGTCCCTCAGCCTGGCCTGCGGGATTGTGCGGAAACCGGCTCTCCGACATCCCCCGAGGGGGTCCTGGACTGCAAGAGGGGACAGGCCAGGCCAAGGGATCCCACCAGTGCACAATCAGGGCCTGGGAGGGATGGGGGAGGTTGGTCAGCCAGGGAAAGACTGCGGGAGGGCTCCAGGGTGTTTCCGGCCTGTCTTGCTCAGTCCTGATTGGCCGGACCCCAGCAGCAAGCTAACCTACTGGTCAGAGCATCTGCCCCCTGGTGGTCAGTGCACGTCATAGCGAGTGGTTTAGTGGCCTTTGCATATCATTAGCATATTATGCTCTGATTGGTTGAACAAATAACCAGATGACCGGACACTTAGCATATTAGGTTTTTATTATATAGGATTACTTGTTGAAATAATCCATGATTTTAGTGCTTTTATTTTTACTGATAATAATTTATTGCAACCTGTCGTGTGTCCAACGCTATTTTGAACACTTTGTTAATGTTATCTCCAACTTACATGTTACCATGTAGTAAGAATTTTGCAGCTGATTCTCAGGGAAGTTCATGATAGCACGTGGTGGAGGTGGCCTTTAAACCCAGACTTGTCTGTCTGATGTCAAAACCCATGTTCTTTCTACTGGGCCAGTGATTTTCAGTGTGCCCCTCTCTCTAGATTGGCTTTGCCAACCGTGCTCCCCCTGTCCTCCTACTGCCTCAAACCCCCATCCAGCAGAATGTGTGTGTCCTGAGAACTTGGAAATCTAAAAATTCAGGCCTCTCCCCAGACCTACTGAGTCAGAAACTCTGGAGTTGGGGCTCAGCAATCTGAGTTCTCAGAGGTCCTATGAATCACCTTTCACAGATAATTCTGACATGCTCAAATATGAGCAGCACTATATTTTGAGAGCATAGGTTGAATATGTGATGTGAGTGAAAGAGAAGCATCATGGATGACAGATTTTTGGTTTAAGCATCAGGCAAAAAAGAGTTGTCACAACTGAGATGGGTAAGACTGTGGATAGGTTAGGGAAACTGAAGAATAGGCATGCTTATGCCATACTTCCTTAAAAAGGTCTTTATTATTTTAAGCTAGAGGCACAGAATTGTTACTGCTGCCACATGAAGAGAGAAGTCAATGGTCTAATTTAATTGAGTATCTTAACTGGACTTTTTGTTTCAAATTTCTTCTACTCTCTGTTTTTCCTGAAGCAACCAGAAAATAATTCCCCAGAGTTATTCAAGGAGAATATTTCATATTATAAATCAGTGGTTTCCAGAGTGGATTATGTGCACTACAGAGATTAGTAAGACCATTCATTGGGTGGTTGGAAGGAAATATTAGAATTTCTAATTATATTTAATTTATACCTAAAATCAGAACAAAATAAATTTTACTAATATTTAATATGGTTGAGAGTAACACAGAATTTATATATAGACATATATACATTGGCTGCAAGTACAGGCCCCCCCACCTTGGAACACACTCTTGTTTTACTTTTGTACTATGCTATTTGGCAACTGGCTACGCACAGGCATAACCTGTCAGCCTCATGCATTAGCTGCTCTGTATCTCTCTCACCTGTTATCCTGGGCCTTCTCTCCCTTTGTCCAGCCATTCTGAAGCATGCACAAATCTGGAAGTGTAAGTACCTTGACTCAAATGAGGCGGGATCCAGTAAATAGATGCCTTTCCCATGTCCTAGAAGATGAACAATTCTGAAGTGCATATTGCATGGCTTCTCATAGGGTACTCAGCATGACTGACCTTATCCACCCTTAATAGTAACTAGTCCAATTTTATACCTTTGAATTGACCTTTGACCCTTCCCCTTTTCAGTTCCTACTCCTGTTTTTGGTGGTATCATTTCTGAAAATAAAGTCCCTGCATAGAAGCCACTGTCTTAGACTGTTTTTTTTTTTTGGGAAGAACCCAGGCTAAGTAGGGTGCATGCTAAAACATTTTGTGAAAAGATGTAAGATAAACATTTTGGAAATTACTGGTCTAAACAATTAATTATCAACTTTTAAAAAAAAGAACCTATCAGATGCTACACCTCTATGAATGCATGCCATTTTTGTGGCCATACTACCTCTAACTCTAAGCCTTCTTTTAGCACTCAAGGAAGCATATTAAATGCAAGTCATAAAAGTGATATTATTAAACTAGAGGCCCGGTGCATGAAATTTGTGCATGGGGGAGGGGGGTGACCCTCAGCCCGGCCTGCACTCTTTCCAATCTGGGACCCCTTGGGGGATGTCTGACTGCAGGTTTAGGCCTACAGGATCAGGCCTAAACCTGAGGTCAGACATCCTTCTCACAATCCGGGACTGCTGGCTCCAAACCGCTCACCTGCCTGTCTGCCTGATTGCCCCCTAACTGATACTCTGCCAGCCTGATTGATGCCTAACTGTTCCCCTGCTGGCCCAATCACCCCCAACTGCCCTCCCCTGCTGTCCTGTTCACACCCAACTGCCCTCCCCTGCCAGCTTGATTGCCCACCACTGCCCTCCCCTGCCCGCCATCTTGTGACAACCATCTTGTGGTGGCCATCTTACCATGACCATCTTGTGGCGGCCATCTTGTAGTGGCCATATTGTGGTGGCCATCTTGTGACAATGTCGCGGTGGCCATCTTGTGATGATGTCATGCGACACCACCTAGGCTTTTATTATGTAGGATGTACTTCAATTTTTAGATATAGCTAATCAAGTATAGACTTTAGTACTTGATCATGAACACAAAAATTCTTTTAACATCTCAATAACTGATAATAATACACAGATGCTGTGATTCTTTCACTGAAATCTGTTTAAAGAAACTTGAACAAGCTTTAAAGCAAACAGGCCCAGGTTTAGAACCAGAAACTTCATGGTAACAGTTATTTTTCATGTTTAAACTACGTAACTTATTTATTTGTAAATTATTACATCTTTGTGCTAGAGAATAAGGCAAGAACTTTTTGCCATTTTATTTCTTGTTCAAAAACAGCTCAGGAATGTATGAGTTTTCCCGCAAAACTAGTAACCCAGTCTAATCATGAGAAAACATCAGACAACCCAAATTGAGGAGCATTTTATAAAATACCTGTTCAGTATCCTTCAAAAGTGTTAAGATACTGAAAAACAATGAAAGATTGAGAGAGTGTACTGGTCCAAAGGAGGCTAGGGGACATAATGACTGAATATACTGTGATATCTTAGACTTAATCCTGAAACAAAGAACACTAGTGGAAAAACTGATGAAATAGGAATAAAATATGTAGTTTAGCCAACAGCATTGTGCCAATATTAATTTCTTAATTTTTTACATTGGGGGTGCCATGATTTTGTAAGATGTTAACATCAGGGGATACTGGGTGAGTGGTATATGGGCACACTCTGTACTATCTTTGTAACTTTCTGTAAATCTACAATTACTCAAAAGAAAGTTTATGTAAAACAAACAAAGAAACAAAACAACTCAGGTAAACTGAACTCCGGCTCATGTGAGCAGAATCTTTCGTGCAGGTCACACTGCGGAAATCTTGAAGAAGACATGGTCTGTAAAAGTAGAGGTGTATGTATCGGGGAGTGAGGTCAACTCAGGCAAATGAAAGCACTCAACTGAGATTTTGTGGACACTATAAAGAGCTCATTTGTACCTTAGGGATCCAAAGCCTTGTTTTTTCTCCTCATTTAGAGACTTTTTGGTATAGAATTATCTAATTACTTCAAGATGTCACTTGGCTTTGCCAAATAAATCTAGCTGTTTCTTCAGGAGAGTAAGTGGTGGGCTCATCATTTTTGTAATTATTTTTCTTTCTTTTAAAACATTTTAAAAAATCTTTATTGTTGAAAGTATTACATATGTCCCCTCTTTTCCCCATTGACCCCTTCTAGCCCACTCCCACCCCCACCCCAGGCCTTCACCCCACTATTGTCTGTGTCCATGGGTTATGCATATATGCATACAAGGTCTTTGGTTGATTTCTTCCCACTCACCCCCTCCTTTCTTCTGAAATTTGACAGTCTGTTTCATGATTCTTGTAATTATTTTTCTATTAGCCACTCTCAGTAAATACTTTTGCTGTTGTTGCCCATGGGATGCCACGCACTTCAGAGATGAAACCCCAAATCTAAAGATGGAAGCCCTATTTTTGAACCAAGCATTTAATGAGTAAGAATTCTGCAAAGCTGCAAAATCTGCCCTTGAGAAACTGACAACTAAACATGCTGTGGCTTTAACTGATAATCATGCTGTCAGTTAAGCATTTTGCATTTTAAAAACAGCTGGATATATTTTTTTCTGTATGAATTTCTTTGAAGAGAGTTTGATGCAGAAACTTTTAAAAAGATGGCTTGTCACATACCGGGAGGCATCAACAATCACCGAGCTCCCGTACGGTAACTACCTGTTCTGCCTGAATTGAAGGGTATGTCTCATGAGAATCATTGGATGTATGGTGAGCTCTGACAGCTGTTAATTTGGGAGCCATTTTAAACCCAAGTGTGTGCTTAAAAATCTTCTTGGGTCATAGCTAATAATCACAAAAAAGCAACACTTCTGAATCATGAAATTAGATATAATTGAAGATTAAACTTGGTTCAAATGAAGTGTATTTTCCATTTTAATCCTTCTATAGAAACCTGGCCATGCTAAATGCCAAGGGAGTCTATGCCAGTCCACAGCAGTAAGAGTGCAAAAGTGCCAGGTTATTTTAATAGGATCATTATGCTAATAACTACATACATGTAAATAGATCCATCAAAATCTGTCCTTAGTAGGTGACAAAACCATATCAAGAGATCTGGCACAGATCCCAGCTGGTTTTAGTTTTCTTTCTCCATCATAAACTTGATATTGCAGTTTAAATGGAGCTTGGTTGTGGACAATTTTTAAACAATGGAATTATAGGGAGAAGAAAGTTTTTTCAAGTCTGAATTCAGATTTCTTTTAGAAAAAAATGAACTAGAAAAAACAAGATTTGGACTATATTATAACTTGTATTTTATTATTTTATTTTTTAAATTTAATTTTATTGTTGAAAGTATTACAGATGCCCCCCCCCCTTTTGCCTCCAGTTACCCCCCTCCATCCTGCTCCCTTCCCCTCCCCAGGACCTCCCAACACTACTATCTGTCCATGAGCTATGCATTTATGCATATAAGTTCTTTGGTTAATCTCTTCCCACCTCACCCACCTTGTCTTTATTCTAAAATTCTTCAGTCTGTTGCATGCTTCAATATTTCTGGATCTTTTTTGTTTACCAGCTTATTTTGTTCATTATGTTCCAATATAAGTATGATCATGTGATACTTCTCTTTCTCTGACTGGCTTATTTTCACTTAGCATAATTCTCTCCAGGTCTTTTCATGCAGTCTCAAAGGATAAAAGAGCCTTCTTTTTTATAACTGCATAGTATCCCATTGTGTAAATGTACCACATTTTTTAATCCACTCATCTACTGATGGGCACTTGGGCTGTTACCAGATCTTCACTATTGTAAATAATAGGGATGCAAATAACCTTTCTGATTGGTGCTTTTGGCTTCTGAAGATATATATTCCTAGAAGTATGATCACTGGGTCAAATGGGAGTTCCATTTTTAATTTTTTGAGAAAACTCCATACTGTTTTCCACAGTGGCTGCACCAGTCTGCATTCCCACTAACCATGTAGGAGGATTCCTTTTTCTCCACATCCTTGCCATCACTTCTTGTTTGTTGATTTATTGATGCTAGCTATTCTGGCAAGTATGAAGTGATACCCCATTGTAGTTTTAATTTGCATCTCTCTGATGATTGGTGACACTGAGCATTTTTCCCCATATGTCTCTTGCCCATTCTTATGACAACCCAATTAAAAAATGGGCAGAAGACCTGAATAGACACTTCTCCAAAGAGGACATAACTTTTGTTTTTATTATGTAGTGGAACCTTGGAATTCACATATTAAAATTTATGACTCCTGACTACTGCAAAACAGGAGCGGAGCTGCTGTGTTGCATGTATAATGACAATGACAACCTACAATGACACAACACAGCTCTCCACAGCCAGTATTTCTCATATTTTGTCATTATGCTGAGAACGAATTAGAGCCATGGGTACAATGATGTAAAAGTGAGACTTTAGCAGGTGAATATGCCTCACTTAACACCCAGCTATCGCATCTCATGTGATTTATTATATATGTAGACACTCTCAGGAAGTGATTGTAAAAAAAAATCCAATTCTACTAGTGGTGGAAGAAAAAATAAAGTTAATAAGTTAGAGGGGGAAAGCTGTGAGAATGAATTTGTCATGTTGTAAAAATCTCAGGTTTTATACCTTACAAATGTTAAGAACTTGCTTTTTAGAAAATAAGATGGTAGCATATAATTTCTTTTGTTACATAAGAAATTCAGTAACCATATATTGAACTACTGATTTGGATTTTAGCATGGTTCTAGATGCCAAGAATTGAGGGAAAGAATGGCGAGAGATGTCATCCATCACCAAAGGTCTTCAAACCTTTCTGGGAAGACTAAAGTAATTTAGAAGAGACAATTCAAGAATAATAACTTTATCATTGTAAGAGCCTGGCCAGAAAAAAGCACTGAATTAGGAGTCAGGATAGGTGAGTTTCAGATCCAGCTCTTACAGTGATCCCTCTTTAATGCCTCCCATGAGATAAATGGCCCCGGTTTTAACCCAAGACCCTCACACATCCGGTGAGGACTAGTGACACTTCTGAGTGTGAAAGGGGGCTTCATGAATAATTCTTCTAGGACAACTGGAATACGTTGGGGTTGTTCTGGGCCAACCAGGAGGCAAAGTCATCCCAACTCCTGTCCTTCTAGGCCTCTGTCTGATCCTCTCAGTTCTTTTCCCAGTGAAAATCCTTCCTGCTTGGAGTTTATGTGTGCTTCTATTGAGTGATAAATGCCTATATGTATTCCTTGCTTATATGCAAGGAAATAAAGTATCCCATGTTATTTGAGAATTTTGGAAATTATGTCCTCATTTTGTATTTTCACCCATTAATGGGAACATTCAGACCGGAAGGAAGAAAACCTATCAACCCACAAGAGATCTTTTGATCCAGGCAAGGTCTTCTGGTCACTTTCAAATTTCCCTGTCTAGGCAGTGTCAGAGCAACCCCTTTAAAATAATCACTGATGCAGATACGAATAATACAAATTCAAGGAACTTACTTTGTAGAATTAGGTTGATAACAGTATAACCTCATCGGCAAATACATATGTGCTTACTCTGCCCTAGGTGCTATGCCATGTGCACAACATGCATGTAGCTATGTATGAGCAATGAAGATATAAAACTTGTTAAAATAGTAAGTAACATGGAGCAGCATACACAAAATGTTTGTTAGAGAAATCAAGAACCACAGGACCTAGAAAAAGAGAGAGATAACAAATTTTACCTGAACAGGAAGTGGATAGGACTTACATGGAGTGTATTACTTGTTTATGTGTGTGTTGGTGGTGGGGTGGGGAGGACAACCAGATTGTCTATTTTTTTTTTTTTTAGAGAGGTAGAGAGAGGAAGGAAATGAGAGGGGGATATGTAGAGAGAAACATTGATGTGAGAGTGGAACATTGATTGGCTGCCTCCTGCATGCCCCCTGCTGGGGATCAAGCCTACCTAGGCATGTATCCTGACCAGGAATACATGCACGAGTTGCCACCCAACCAACTGAGGCACACTGGTCAGGGCCAGATTGTCTATTTTTCTGTTAACACATGAGGAGATGAAAAATTCTTTTCTCTAAATTTGGCTTGCCAAATTCTCTAAAATTTGAATTGTATTTTCCCCTCAGAACTTAATTTGTATCACCTCAAAATGTGAGAGTTGTCTATAAGACAGATTTGATTAACACTTCATGCACTCCATGTGTGTAACCCGTTCTTGAGGTAAGTGTGCTCTAAGACAGCTTGGTAAAAATGCCTCTGTCTAAATGGCGCTTAGGGCCCTAGCCGATTTGGCTCAGTGGATAGAGCATCAGCCTGCAAACTGAAGAGTCACAGGTTTGATTCTAGTCAAGGGCACATGCCTGGGTTGTGGACTCATTCCCCAGTAGGGGGCATGCACAGCCAATCAATGATTCTCTCTCATCATTGATCTCTCTCTCTCTCTCTCTCTCCCTCTCCCTTCTCCTCTGAAATAAATAAAAATATTTTTAAAAATGAAAAAAATGGTGCTTAGGCATAACAGTGGCCTTGACAATGTACTTTGTATTAAGGTAAATTTGTAGAGAAGTTTCGCGTGTGAGTATGTTGTGTAGTAAATACACAGCCAGCTGCAGATTTATGAGCATCGTTATCCTGTTGTACAGATAGTGCCTCCATTGAATTTAATGAGCTGAAGTAGGTGAATAGTTCATTCTAATCTTCTGGTGCCTGAGACTCCCATAGTCCCTGAAATCATTGAACATATGTCCTTCTCTTGTTTTAGAAACCTAAGGTGCCTTTCAGATAAACAAGTCCCTCTTGAGGGTAATGACATAGGAAGTGATTTTGAAGACATTTTCTTCAGTGCATTGATTGAATGCTAACCTGAGGCAGATACCTGTTGCAAAGCTGAGAAGTGATTTGTCAAATCCAAGATTCATGGCAGATTTGCTTTAATTGATTTTTGTTCCTTTGCATGAATTTGTTACATTGAAAATGCCTTAGATTCTCTCACCCATATGTCTCCTTTAATATTAAGAACAAACATTGAGCCCGTGCAGTCGGTGTGGCTCAGTGGTTGAGTGTCGACCTATGAACCAAGAGGTCATGGGTTTGATTCCTGGTCAGGGCACGTGCCAGGGTTTCAGGCTCAATCCCCAGTGGGAGGCTTGCAGGAGGCAGATGATCAATGATTCTCTCTCAGCATTGATGTTTCTATCTCTCTCTTCTCACTTCCTTTCTGAAATCAATAAACTATATATTTTTAAAAATAAAAAGAACAAACATTGGCAAGAAAACTCTTCTGTGGTCCTTTATGTGATAATTTTGAACTGATTCTACCATGTCTATCATAATTAGCTGAAATGCTCATGAAAGTCATGTTTACAATACCTAAACTGAAGTTCCACCATGTATTTAAACCACGAATAAATGAATTCAAGTAAAGATACATAGATAATAGAACTTTTAAGATCTCTAATGGAAAATTTGAAATCCCACAGGGCCACATTTACACTTGAGAAGACCATTGGTGAATTGGTGAAGTGAAAAATTGGTATATTTCAATGGCAGTGCTCCTGGCATTTTGAGTGGGACAGTGGTGTGTGTGTGTGTGTGTGTGTGTGTGTGTGTGTGTGTGTGTGTGTTTAAGTCTGTCTAGCTTATTGCCGGACTTTTAGAATCTCTAGAGTCAACATCCTAGAGATCAGGAGCACACCCTAGTTATTGCAACCATCACACCCATCCCACCACAATTATCCAAACAACTCTTAAGATATAATTCCTGCAGATGGAAAAAGAGTAAACACTACTGGATGATTAATTTCCAACTTGAAAAGTTTATGTTTTCAAAGGTGTCTTTGATGAGTTAAAATATAGAACACACTCTTAAATATTGGATATAAATGATGACTATGTTCTCAGGCTGCTGCCATCCTTGACCCCTATGTATAACTCCTACCCTAAGTTCTTAGATTGAAGCCATTTAATTTCAACATTTAAATCTTTTCCCATTTTCCTACATTAGACTCTCACATTAGATTTTTCTTAAAGTCTCTTTGATTAGGAGACTTAATGGAGTTATATTTCAGGAGTCTATTGAGTTAAGACCAGATTTTCACCTGGTCAGAACTTGTTTTTAGGTCTTACTTTATTCCCGGTGACCTAGTTCCTATCTTGCACCCCAGTTACTTATATGATTCTTACCTGCCCTCATACACTCTCCATCTGCTTCACTTTTCTATTTGCTGCCACTGCCAGGCTCCTGAATGCTGTTCCCACTGTCCCTAAGGCGATCTGTTTGCTGCTCATTGTGGAGACTTTTATCAACCACCACCTGGACATCTGGTTGACCCTTCCTCCTAGGCAGAAGATGCCACATCCACTGGCTTATTGCTATTTCTTCCTAAAGATTACTTTTGGATGTTACCTCCATTGTCCCGGCCTGTCTTCAGCCTATTCTAGGATGGGCTTGGCTGAGCACCAAGGTCAACAACTATCTCTACTGTAAACAAGATGCAGCTGAAATCAGGGACCTGGATGTGGGAATCAAGGAAGCAAGGTTGTTGCAGTAAAGTAATTAAACAAAACTAAAAACAAATTGAGTAAGAAATAGTTGCTTACTCTTTAAAGCTGGTGCTTAAAGTAAAGTAGTCTTAATTAGAGGAAAAGAGGAGCTACATGAAAGTTATTTTAAAAATCTGAATTATCTGAGCCTTTGAGGCAAGTTCTTCAGAAACTGATGGCAATGACTTTATGATTAATTTCCCTTCAGAACTTATGGATTTACTGTTCCTTGATATGGAAATAGCATTAGCACTACTCTTAGGCTGATCAACATAATTAGGATCATTTTTTCCTCACAAATGAAATGAAAAGAGAGATTCCCCATCCTAGGATAATTCAGTTAAAAATGAAGAGTGAGTGAAATGAAGGAAAGCATTAAAAATAAATTTGTATGTGTGAGTAAGCAAAACTGTAAGAGCTTGATGTGGAGATGGGAATAGCAGATAATGCACCTAAACACTTTTTTCCCCCAAAGAAAACATTTTGTTTTATGTTACAGAAATCAAAAGAGACAATAAATGAGAAGTGAGTCTCCCTTACACTCTTTTCCTTCCACTGACCAGTTTGCCTTCCCCAGAAACAATAAATGTTATAGATTTCTCCTGTATCTTTCCAGATAAATTCTATGCATATATTAGCATTTGTACGTGTGCATGCTTTAATATATATTAATACACACATATACATAGATAACATATGAATTAACTATTTGGATAAATTTGTGTTTAATTGGTACTGAAGTCTCTAAGGACCAGAAGGTTCTGTGTGCATAGTTGGGGCCTCTCGGCTGCTGGGAATCTCTGTGGGGGTGCAGGGCAGGGACCAAATGATTTGCTGATGAGTCCTGTACTGGCATCTGCTGGATACTTTCTGAGAGAGAATCCCCATGGTCTCCTATGTCTTGGGGTTGTGAGTCTGGGGAAGGGACTGGTGCTACCATCACTCAGTGTGCAGATGTTTCTCAGCCCATTGCCTCATCTCTTCCCTCCACTGGGCCTGGTTTCCTCAAATTTGGACCCTTCTTGGTTCTATTTTTCTAGAACATAAAAATTATCTTCCTGTGGCTACATAGGATGAGAGAGGAGAACTGGAGATCTCACTCTTCCTTACATAGACTTCCAGTTGACCCTATTTTCTGCCCACCCCCACCCCACTGTTAGAGGTGCCTGCTGCCTCCAGTTTGAGCCAACCCTAAGTTCTGTGGTATGAATTGATATATTAGTTTCCTATCATTGCCATAACAGATTACCACAAGCTAATTGACTTAAAGTGACACAAATGTATATCTTACAGTTCTGGAGATCAGAAGTCCCAATGGGGCTTAAATCAAGGTATTGGCAAGGCTGTGTTCCTTTTGGTGACTCCAGGGGAGAATATGATTTCTTGCTTTTTCCAGCTTCTAGACATTGCTTTCATTCCTCATCTTATGGCCCCACAACACTCCAACCTCTGCTTCTATCATCATAGCTCATTCTCTGCCTCTGCCTCTCATGCTTCCCTCTTTCTAAGGACCCTGGTGACTCCATTGGGCCCACCTGATAATCCAGGATACTAGCTCCATCTTGAGCCTCTTAATCATATTTCAGAGTTTCCCCTTTCCATGTAAGGTAACATACTACAGTTCTGGGAATTAGGACATAGATAGTTTGGAGGGCCATTATTGACCTTAGCACATCGACTTGTTTCTCATACTTTGTCCTCTTCAGCCAATTTGGTTGCAGTTTTGCTGCTCTGCAGTCAGATACCCCTCATGCATCCGCTTTCCATCCTCGGCAGTACTGTTGACATGTCTTATCTGCTCTTGCCTCCTCTCCCACTCTGCTTTTATAGGTTTATACCTTTTACAATTTTCTGCTGTCATTTTTGAGGTGTGTCACACTTCTGTTTTTAACTAGAAGCTCTCACTTACTTTACAGATAAGAAATCTCAGATGCAGAGAAATGACATGACTTGCCCAAGGTTATAAAGGTTATTAGTGGCAGAAATGAACTTTTGTTTAGGAACACAAACAATTCTAGGTAAAGAAAATGTAATTTCAAAGTTGAAATAGCATGCTGGAGAGAAACTACATTAGCTCCTATTGATAAAATTAAGGTGTCGTTTTCCTAATTAGAAGATTTTCAGAGCTAACTTTTTGGTTATCATTTCAAAGATATGAATGTCGCCCAGGCCTCACAGTGCTATTGTGAGAGTTAATGATAAAAGTTTCTGTGAAATACTTAGAGTATGCTTGTAAAATGTTAGTTTTTCTGGGCAAGAAGTAACATGGAGTTCAACTTAATTAATTATTAGGGCATTATTCAGAGAAATGTGATCTACATTTTCAAGACCAGAACTGACTAAATTCTCTGTTCCATAAATCAATGAATAAACTAAGCTTTCCCTTGAAGGAAAGTAAGATGTAAAGGAGGAAAAAAATAAAGTATTTCTACACATCTATTCACTTTGGTGTGTTTTAAAATAGAATTTCCAGGCAGACATGCAATGATAATTGGTAAAGGTACGTAGAATCCTATGCTAAAGAATACTAACTAGGTTTCTCCCTTATGGTGTGGCTTTCATCTTCCTATGAAGTGAGAGAAATGATAGACTTGTGTCTCTATCTGTCTAAGAATTTGTAAAGAAATAGGAAATGCAGCCCGACATAGAAGTAGTTCTTATATCTCAGGACCGAGAGAGAGGGAGGGAGAGAGAGAGGGGTGACTATTGAAAATATCTCTATGAATGAAAAAGAGTTCATTAATTTGTTCTTAAAATAAACCTTTGCCTTTTGAAAGTCTACATCACTGTCTTAGTGACAGCGATTCCTTCCCAAAGAAAGGTGCACTCTGCGGGGCATTGTCACATTCTCTAACCCTCTTTTCTCTAGTTGGAGGCCATAGTTCATAGCACAGCTAATCCTTTACTTCCTCAGTCAGATATTTTATAGAGCATGGCAGAAGTGGTAGAGGGAATTCACAGGACTCCTCAATTGCTCTCTTGTTCTGTTCTGTGGCTTGTTTGCTCTCCTGTTCTGTGGAATGTTGCCAATTAAAGCAAGAAAACACATTTTACCAAATGAAACATTGGTAAGGGTGAGCCCTGAAGCTCCTCAGTTGCTTGTTCCATTTAATTCAAGTCATGTTTTTACCTGAATATTTCTTCCTTTTTGTTTGCATGCCCTTTTTAATTATACTCCCGTCCCTTCCATCTTCTTAAAACATTTTATTTTTATTCTAATTAACTTTCCTCCAGATCCCTAGTGTTTATTCAAAGGTCTGTTGCTCCTATGAGTAATTCATTTTTCCAAGAGCCTGGGGACATTTTTACTCTTTGGTTTCTCTCCTGCTTCAATTAGTCTTTTGTTGCTCACATTTTTTTTGAATCAATAACAGAAACACTTTCTTGTTTGCAGCTTCTTTGCTTTCCTCAGAAAAACATCTTGTATGAATATGACGAGGATTTGCAAAGAAAAAACAATAACTTCAAAAACATTCTGGAAATTAATAGTGGGGAGTATAAACTGGTGATCAGGAAGGCAAGTAAACAACATATTCTGAAAAATCTTCAATAATCTTGAAGCAAGTGCCTGTTTTGTGACAAATGGCACTGACAGAAGTAGGAGAGAAGGTACTTAACTCTTAAGATAGTGTTGAGCTTTCTTCCACACCATCAAAAATAATGATGGCCAAGATAGTCTTGTCGAAGGAAGTAGATTATTTTGTTGCACAATGCAATATATTTTTGTCAAGTGCTCTCAGCCTTCTATGGTTTTATAATGTATTGGTGCTTTGGGGGAATTTTTTTTGAATGGTTGTGCTAAAAATTCATATAACCAGTGTCTTTTTTAATCATGACAGTAAGAAACTAGGAAAATTCCTGGGCAAGTGGAATAGAGAAATTGAGACAACATAATTTAACAAAACCAAACTATTTGAACAACTTATAGCCAGCTAGAGAATTGCAAGACTTTATCTTGCTTAACCAAGGACTCCTGAGAGCAAATGGCTTATACCTCTCCTCTCTAATCAGAGAATACACAGCTTAAATCACCCTGGTCAGGGAGATAGAGAACAGAGACCCAATTAATGCCATTTGTGCCAGTCAAACCCAAGGACAGATGAAGTCAGGGGGAAAATAACAAAAACAGATTAAAGCCAGACAGACCCAAGATAAAAGTAAAACAGTGGAGCTGACCAGAAAATGATCCCTAGCTACCCTATATGCTCATTTTGATACATCAGCATATTACCTGGAAAACTGATTAATATTCTACTGAAACCCTCTTCTAAGATCCCCCCACTTCCCTGACCTTCCTTCTGAAGAAAGATAAAAACCCTCAGGGCAAAGACTCAGCATGAGCTCCCTCTAGACTTTTTCTTAGAGTCTAGAGCAGCGATGGCGAACCTTTTGAGCTCGGCGTGTCAGCATTTTGAAAAACCCTAACTTAACTCTGGTGCCGTGTCACATATAGAAATTTTTTGATATTTGCAACCGTAGTAAAACAAAGACTTATATTTTTTATATTTATTTTATATATTTAAATGACATTTAACAAAGAAAAATCAACCAAAAAAAATGAGTTCGCATGTCACCTCTGACACGCGTGTCATAGGTTCACCATTACTGGCTAGAGCATGCTCATGCCCATGCCCATTTTGGGGCCTGAGCTTTTTACTTTCTTTCTCCTGAACTCTAAGTGTCCCAAGGAGACTTGAAACCAATGGAGCAGTGGGCAGCGATAGCTCACTCTGGGCTTACTCCCTGAATATTTCACCGAGGCTCCCTTCTCTCTGATTTTCCAGGGAGTTAAAAGCAGCCCTTGCCTTGGCTCATTTCTGGCACTGTGACTTTTTCTTCCCAGGGAGCTAACATTAACCCTACCACCCTCACTACTTTCCTGTAACGTTTCTAGGGAGCCAAAGCAGAGAACCGCCTAGTCTCTTCCATTGCTTCTTCCACTCTTAGTCCTTCCTGTATTTCACTGTCCCCACCTTTAATAAATGTACTCACAAAATCACCTGGTCTCGTCTTATGAAATCCTTCTTGCATGAAGTCAAGAACCCACACACTACCGACTGGCCTGAGGCAGACCCACTCCGGGCCTGGTCACAAGACCATTTCGTGTAATAAGATGTATTGGGTGTAAGGTTCACAGGACTGGAAGTAATATTTTCAGTGTAGCCAATGAAGCCAACGACTGAGGAGGCCTGGCATGAAATAAGGAAAAGATGCCCAATTGAGGTTAACAAAGAGAAATGACTGTCCAGGGCTTTTAACTTTTGACTGCCCTGCTCAGTTTATCAGAGAGAAGGAGAGCAGGTACTCTAAACAAATGCTGGGTTCAGAATCAAATTTCCATATCACTGGCTAGTACCTTTATTAGGGTCTAGGTGTTGATTAAACTACTTTGGAATGAGAGACTTTAACATGTTTGATTCTTAAAATACTGAAATCAGAGGTCATCTTATGAGATAAAACGCTAATGGATAAAAGTACATTTGCAAGGTGCTTTTAGTGATTATTATTTATTTATTTATTTATTAAATATATTTTTATTGATTTCAGAGAGGAAGGGAGAGGAAGAGAGAGATAGAAACATCAATGATGAGAGGAAATCATTGGTTGGATACCTTCTGCATGCCTCCCACTGGGGATCAAGCCTGCAACCTGGGCATGTGCCCTTGACCGGAATCGAACCCAGGACCCTTGAGTCCACAGGCTAACACTCTATATACTGAGCCAAACCAGCTAGGGCTATCTTTTATTTATTAAAAAAATTATCCATTTTCAGGATTTTACTTCATTGTGCATGCTATAGAATTTAGTGAGTTTTATCACCCAGATACTTTAAAATTTTTCTTTCTAGTATTTAAAACCTTTTCTTGTGTGTGTGTGTATATATACATATATATATATATATATATATATATATATATGTTTTACATGTTTTATAGATGATTTATTATTTATTATTTAAATCCTACCATACTAAGTTGTTTTTTACTTCTAAATATCAAAATATGCTGGCTGAACAACTTTTTGCATAAAGCTTCACTTGTATTTAAAATTATCTTTTCAGGCAAGATAAATAGAATCATTAAAGGCTATAAGCAATTTGAGGTGCTTAATACATATTCCTTTTTCCTTTCAGAAAGATTAAATTAATTTGCCCTTCTATCAGCAAAAGAGAGTTGTCCACTTCACTCTACCCCTTGAACCTTTCAGCATTGGGTATTCTTTTTTTAATTTGTGGTGATTTAGGTATTATTCTTTTAATTTGGGTTATTACTTTCATTAATCATTTTTGTACATGTTTATTATACACTCACATTTCTTTTTTGAAAAATTACATTTCTATTGAAATGTGGGAAAATGTCCTGGTACATTTCATCTGATCATTAACAGTTTTGGTTGTTGTTTTGTTTGTTTGTTTGTTGTTGTTGTTTTAAGATTAAGAAGACAAGTTCTTATAATGTTTCTGCAGGTCTTCATATAGTGAGGATTTTGGCTGTCTTAATTCTCACTGATGTTACTTTAGCTCTCATAACAAGTGAAACCCATTTCCAGGCTGATCAAAAGCGTATATTAAATGGCTGTCTTCATACGGCATTGTGTTAGAGACAAAATCAAAGAAAGCAGTTTATCCAGCCACAGGCCCTGCCAATTCCCAAGCTTGGTCCTTGTTGTAAATAAAGCTGGTGAATTACTGCATTTATTTTGAAAACTAGTTATTCAGTGCCCAGATCTGGACATATTAATGAGTACTTTGGTCAACTTAGGATACAAGTGACTTTAAATACTTCCCTTGTTTTTTTCTCCCCACTTTTCAGCTTTTTCATACAATGCTGTTTGTACTCTGATAGGTAGGTACAAGCCCAAAACCATCACCAGGCATCCACAATTGCGTGTCAATCACCTCCCACTTAAAGATATATTACCCACCACTGAGAATGAATTGGAAACAAGAGCTTTAAATAAAAGATAATTCTTTGTTTTAACTTTGATGACACTTCCCACGTAAGCATTCCTCAGTACTGCAGGGATGAATGCCCCTCTGGATTATTAGAACATTATGAGGTTCCAGCCCCTTAACTTCGGGCTGCAAGCTTCTTCAACCTTGAACTGAAGACTTCCTCTGGGTGTTTGACTCAGTGACTTTCTTTCCATAGCCCTGTAAGCAGTGCTGCCCCATGGGAGCTATTTTAAGGTCTCTCATGCAGCCCCAGATGCATTTCTGTGCTCCAGAAGACACCTCTCAAAGCCTCCGTGTTTGTGACCAGACAGATCACCCTGCACCTCGGATCTCATATTGTTAAGGGAGCAAACAAGGATGCTGACCACCCTGAGGTGGGCACACCAGGGCAGCTGCCCTCAGCAGAGACACACTGAGCCAGATTGCATGTGCTCTGACTTGGAGACTGCATGGCTGCAGCCACATTAAAAAGCCTCTTTATTTATCTGCAAAACAAGGCAGCAGATGGTCAGAAAGATTCCTCCCACCTGTACAGATCAATGAATCTGCCTCTGGTAGCCTCCATAGACTTTAAATTTTCTTTTTTACTTTTAATCTCCTTACCCGGAGCATTAATTAATTATTTTAGTGAACATTTTAGAGTTCCTGTAGTGTGCCAACCATGAGCATCAGTCAAGAATTTACTTGCCCGCCCCCCCAACTGCAGGAGCAAATAAAAATATCCTTAAGGTGTATAAAGAGTCAAAGAAACTCAGTAATCATATGGAAAAGTGGTAGTTATGTGAAAATTAATAAACAAACCTCATTTAAAATGGAATTGGGAGGCCAGAAGAGAGAGCTCTCATGCATGTGTCACTCAACGCACATCACTGACCCCAACAGGAAGAGATATACCTTATACCTCTGACACATTGTGATACTACTTTACAATCTCAGCAGGAGGAAAGAAATACTCCTTTTCTCCCAGTAACAACTCAGCCAATGAGAAGTCTCTATACTGTCCATTTCCTCCAACGGACTTCTTACTTACAACAGCCCCTCCCAAGTCCATGAAAGAGCTTTTTCTCTCCTGTTTCTCTGGACTTGCATTAGACAGTATGCCCTGGATTGGAATTCTTTGTTGTTCCCAAATAAACCCATTTAGCTGGAGAAATATCTGGCTATCTGTTTAAGGTCAACAGTAGACACAGACAAAATCTATATATACAAAAGCCAAGCAACCGGTCATTATGACATGCACTGCGGCCGGCCAACTGGCCCGCTGGGGGCGGGGCTGGCTGGCCAGACATCACCCATGCAGGAATTCGTGCACTGGGCCTCTAGTTAAGGTATAAAGGGATTCTGACTATGATAGAGGAGGTATTGGAGCAGGTTATTAAGACTGCTGGTTGCCTGTCAAGCTGGACAGAGGCTCCTCACCCCACCCTCTGTCCTTGGGAGGTATGTTCTTTCCACCATTCTCACCCTAGTTGCTGTTTCAAGGATGAGAGGGTAGGTGTTGCTGAGACCATCTAGACTTAATATGTGGCTAAACATTTTTAGGGCCTCCTATAAATTTTTAAGATTCTGGCAGGTAAGTGCGGAGATCCACTCATTTTGTGGCCACCAAAGACTAACCTCAAATTAGTTCCCTTGCTTATCAAAGCTGCTACTTACCAATCTGGAGAGGTCTGCCTCTTTCTTTTGTCTCTCCCTGCCTGCTGTGTAAGGGGGCTAGTTTTCAAACCAAAACAAGGTCTGTAGGAACTCCTTTTCTAATTAAGACGAGACAGTTTTGCATTATAAGACAAGGTATTTTCTTAAAGAAAAGGACTGACAGCTATCCTCCACAAAGCTATGAAAAAAATAGACTTAGGAGTACAGGTGAAACATTGGAAACTAGGACAGTATTGGGAAACAGAGCCAGTGTTATAATAATAGAATTCTAGAGTTTATTCTGAATGAAGCATAAAATTGTTTGAAATGTTTAGGTGTTTAACAAATTGGTGACTAGTTTATCTAAGGTGTTGTTTGATTTCTTTGTTTATAAAACTCCAATGAATGAGTTCTATTTAAATATAGTTGGAGTTGAGAAATGTAAACTTAAATAGAACCAATTCTATCTCTGGTTAGTACTAAGTTACAATAGGGAACAACAGATAGCAGGCATCTGTAGCCCTAATGTTACCTACATCAGGGACTCTGCTTAAATTGGCAGATGGAGAGGTGGTCCTTTGAATCTATCTGTATGCACACTTACTAGGTTTATCTTGATAGGACTATATAAGATAGTGAAATAGCATGGGCTGCAGTCTCATTGCATTCAAACCAACCCTGAGGAATCTATATAAGTGAGAGAGAAATGGAGAGAATTAAGAAAACAAAATAAACAGAAGAAACCATTAGGGAAGCTAAATTTTGTTTGGAGCTGGTGCAAGTGGAGAGAACTTCAGAGTATGGAGGGCTGCAGAGTGGGGGTGAGAAGTTTCATAAGTGCTGCTTTGCTCCCCCTCCCACATTTTGGGGAACCTAATGCTATTCTTTCACAAGAGAACTCTATGGCTAAAGCCAGACAGATTCGATAAGCACCCATCATACTATAAAGGAGGCACAAACTCTGCTAATTGAGTTGATGAAAGCAGACTTTGGGACTGGAATCATCTAAAGACTCATTCATTCACATATATGATGGTCGGTACTGGCTACCATCTGGTCCCTTAGCTTGTATTATTGGCTGAAACACCAACATGTAGCCTGAGCTTTCTCAGAAGATGGTAACTGGGTTCCAAGAGAGAGTTCCATGAAGAAAGTGTATTCCCTCTTATAGTAGTTAGACATGATGTTTCATTGTATTTATTAATGGACTCACAAAATTCTGTCCAGGTTCATGAGGTTGGGAAATAGATTTCAACTCTTAATGGGTAAGTGACATGATTCTATGAGTACATAGAACTGAAATATTATTGTCAACATTTTTGGCAAATAAACTTGTCATATAAAATTATTTCTAAATAAAGGCCAGAAACTGGGCAACAAATGTCATCTGTATCAGGAGGTCAGATTGATGGAAGAAGAATTTTAATTTTAATTCAGGGGCAACAGCCTGCCAGAACTCGATTTAGACCGGGAGTTCAGACATGTCCTAGGAGAGAACTCATTTCAAGGAGAGAACAGCAGACAGACAAACTTAGCTCAGGAATAAATCACTCCCCTCAGTGAATAAAACTGTTTTTGAATGGAATCTTATGGATTGTTCTTGTCAAGGATGACTCATGGATAAAGCATTTAGAAAAGGGGAAAAAAAGTTTATTTAAGATTGCAAGACCAGCCTCTAAAAGGACCAATTCACAAACTTAAAAATACAGTATTTAAAGAAAAAAAATTCTCATGAGATCACCAAGGTGATCATGTTTATTAGTTAGCTCTTGTCAATGTGCTGTGTAACATACTACTACAAACTCTAATGGTTAACAAGCATTTAGCTGGTCAGCTGGAGCTCGTTAGTTCTAGTTTGGATTTGGCTGGTGGCTCCAGGCTTCAGTATGGGCTTAAGTCTGCTCCACGTATCCCCTTTCTCCTTGGTTCAGTGTGCTAGTCAGGGGATTTTCTTCTCAGGTGATGGCAGAAGCTCATGGGTAAGTGGATAAAGGTTGTATCTCTCAAGGACTGGAGTCTAAACTGGCAAACTATCTCTTTCAACCATTTGGTCAAAACAAGATATGTGGCCATTCCCAACATCAATAGTGTGAGGCAGTAGACTCATTTTCAGTGGGTGGAGCTGCAAAGCCACACATCCCAAAAGAAAAAGAATGGATGAAGGACTGTTCATGTTGGAAAACAGCAATTTTCCTCACATGATTTCCAATCCATAAACATTGTGGTGCATGCACACACATACACACAAACATATAATTTTCAGAGATCATATTGTTTGTTTGTGAGTCAGCATCTTATGGGAAAGGCTCAGTTATTTTTTGAGTCTAGAACTAGACAAGGGAACCCTTTAAAAAATTTGGGGGGGGGGTTATTTCTTATTTGTTTTTCCTGACTGTGAGAAATGATAGTAATTTTTATCCATGAAGGTAGCAGGGACCCTCTATTCCACATAAAACCAAACAAACAAACAAACAAACAAACAAAACTCCTGTCTAAATCCGACATGGGGTAGGGGGTGAGGTAGTATAACATAATATGAGGCCTGGATCAGGTTGTGAATTGTATGTTTACCAGGCAAAGGAGGTTGAATTTACCCTTTGAGAAGTCATCAGGCTTGACTACATCAGATTTTAATGTATCAGGTTTAAGTTTTAGAAACCTGATTCTAATGATAATTGAAGAAAGACCAAATGTATCCTGATGCAAGGCAAACAATGATTATTATTCTAAAAGAGAAATATAGCAATGGGAGAACAGAGAGATGAATCCCAACTGGGAAATTGGAGTAAGACCACTAAATAAAATGGAAGTCAAAAGGAATTTGATAAATTGAAAACAAGTGATGAGAGAGGAAAGGCAACCAAAGAAAAAGATAGAACATTCATTTATTCAGCAAATATTTATCAATTACTAATAGGTTCTGGGCACTCTATTAGGTATTGGGATATAATTTTGGACAGAATCAAAATTATTTTTCTACCATTGAGGAGTTTATATCTAGTGGAGATTTAGACACTAACCAGATATTAACACAAATAAATTTGAAACTGGGACTGTAACAAGACCTGTGGAGGAGAGATACACAGTGCTAAGGGATTCACAAGGAGTTTGTTCTGGGCAGGTCAGGGGGATCAGGAATTCTTTCATTAGAAAGCAATACAGAAGCCAAGGTCTGGAGGATTCGTAGGGGCTAATTAGATGAAGAGAAGAGGCATGACATCTGACTATGTGCCAGATGTTTTCTAATGCTTTACAGGTATAAAATGTTTTCATTTGCAGAATAACTCTATGATATAGACTTGGTTATTTACACATTGCAGATACTGAAACTGCAGTTCTCTGAGGGTTTAAGGTTATACAGCTAGTACATGGTGCACCTGGCATATGAATCCAGACGACGATTCCAATGCTCCAGTTCTCTCTGTTCTCATTATACCATCTCCCCAGGCAAGGAGGAGAATCCAGACAGAAGAAATGACAAGTTCAAAGCTCTGGTGGAGGCATGTCTGGGACTGAAATGAGACATCATGATGCAAGCAAAAGTAGCAAGGAATGAGGTGAGACAGCAAAGGCAGATAAAGGTCACTGATACAGGGCTTTGTAGTGCATGTGAGGTCTCTGTTGTTTTCAGCAACTAAGATTCTGAAGCATTTTAAGCAATGAGATTATATTTTAAATATTCATTTTGAAAATACTGTGGAGAGGGAAGGGAGAAGCAAAGTAGATACAAATAGACCAACTTGGTGGCTATTGTAATATGTCAAGCAAAAAGTGATGGTAGTTTATAAAAGACTGTTGTTGCAAGAGATGGGCAGCTGTGGGTGGATCTTAGCTTTTTAGCAGTAACATTGCTTGCACTCTATTAATTGACTATCAGAGAGGCAGGGGAAGGAGAAGAGAGGTGTTAAGAATGACTTCTCTTAATTTAAAGTAAAGCTGCCATTTGACCCAGTAATACCACTTCTAGGAATATATCCCAAGAAACCAGAAACACCAATCAGAAAGGATATATGCACCCCTATGTTCATAGCAGCACAATTTACAATAGCTAAGATTTGGAAACAGCTTAAATACCCCTCAGCCAATGAGTGGGTTAGAAAACTGTGGTACATCTACACAATAGAATACTACACTGCGGTAAAAAAGAAGGAATTCTTATCATTTGCAACAGCATGAATGGACCTGGAGAGCATTATGCTAAGTGAAATAAGCCAGTCAGTGAAAGAAAAATACCACATGATCTCACTCATTTGTGGAATATAAAGGACATTATAAACTGATGAACAAAAACAGATACAGAGGCAAAGAAACATTGAACAGACTGTCAAACTACAGCAGGAAGGCTGGGGAGGGTTGGGGAGAAGGTAAGAGATCAACGGAAGGAATTGTATGCATGCATATATGCATAACCAATGGATTCAAGACACTGGGGGGGTAGGGCATGTGCGGGGGTAGGGGAGGCCAGGGGAAGGTCAATGGGGAAAAAAGGAGACATATGCACTACTATTCATATGAACTACTATTTGTAATACTTTAAACAATAAAATAAAAAACCCTAAAAAATAAATCATAAAATAACAAAAACAAAAAACAAATGACTTCTCTTTTTCTGGCTTGTACAACTGGACACCTGGCACAGTGAGGAGAGGCTCATTTGATGGATTATTTTGGGGACTGGGCAAGGTCAGCTGTGGCAGGTTTGGGGACTAGGATACAGGAAAATGAGAAGCAGTCTAGGATCTAATGACTGTAGGAGGGAGTGCCCTGCTTGTCTATGGCTTTTCCTCTTACTCTGCAGATTGATAGTTGCCAGTTGCCATGAAAATATAGAAGCAACTAAAAATAGGAAAAGATATTGGCTTCTTCTGGCAGATAACATTAGATATAGAGATAAGAATCACTTCATTAAGCCTCGGTTTATTTTTAGACATATTAGATTTTCTGTTCTTGGCAACATAATCCAATGGTAGAAGAACCAGAAAGCTGAATAATGTGAACTAATTTTGAATCAAATATGAGATATTTTTTCATCAACTAGACATAGAGTTCTAGGATTAGATGGTATGGTATCTCAAAGTATTAAACATTCTGCTCTTTTTTCCTCCAAGCTCATAATGCGTTCATATTGCCACAAACTACCTCATTATTTTTCTCCTTAAAAGTAGTCATAGGACACATATGTAATACCTTAATCAATAAGTTAAAAAAAAGTTGCAAAAAAATAGCCATAGGAAATGAACTTTTATTTATTTACAGGCAAATACTAGTAGTATTTGCTTTCTAAAAAGGAGAAAATAAATCTTGCAAACTCTTTTTTTTTTCCTTTTGATATAAAAATCAGATTGATTGAAAGAAATGCCTTGCCCTAAAGGGCAGGCCTTCTCTGTTGCAAAAATTTAATTAAGCATAAAAGTGCCATGAAATGCAACTGAACATTTTAAGCAAGGAGACTGGAATAGGAGCTTCAGGTGATAAGCAGGATTCTAAATGTATTTCAAAGTGAGATTCAGACATAAAAGAAACTGCCTCACTAGAAGCTATTTTTGATTATGCTTTACTTTTGGTTCACTTGTAAGCGTTAATAAGGGTACTTAAACCCATAAATTTAATTTTGCTTTTATGCTCTATTCTTGAAACAGCAAATTATCATGAACTGTAAGACACACATGGAAGGTTATTTTCTAACTCTTGATTACATTCATTGTTAGAACTTCACAGCTCAATCAAAAACATGGTCTAGGCAGTTTTTTAGTGAATTTGGATCATACAGACAGACAACCAAGATGATTTGGTTCTCAACAATGCCATCTGACACCCTAGGGATTATTTCCAAAATGTGTGGATGTATTCTAGACTTTTACAACCATTGGAGAACCTTTCAGGTAATTGATGGGTGGGCCAAGATGTTAACTATCTTACCATCTACAACACAGTTTTATAAAAAATATATCTTCCCATATATTGCACTGCACAACCACTGAATATTCTATTGGTCATTCATATAAATGAGAACCCCCTTTATAATTATCTGAGCCTAGAATGTAACTTGATTTTATGTTAGCACAATGTTTGATTTCTTTTTCTTTTTAGAGTTTTTAATGTAACTGAATTTTTCAGAAATGCTATTGTAATGTACAATAATGTATAATTGACCCTTAAACAACATGGGAGTTAGGGGTGCCAACCCCCACATAATTGAAAATCTGAGCATAACTCCCCCCAAACTTATCTACAGTCAGCCCTCTGTATCCACAAGGAATTGGTTCAAGGACTTCCCAAAGATACCAAAAGTCACAAATGCTCAAGTCCCTTATATAAGGTAGCATGGGAAAACAATACATATAGTCAGACCTCCACATGCACTGATTCCCAATCACAGATATGGAGGTTCAATAAATACTAAATTTAATTTAAAAAGTTCACGTATAAATGGACCCACACAGTTCAAACCCATGTTGTTCAAGGGTCAATTGTATATTGAAGAAAAAATTGTATACTGTCTTATTTTTTAATTTACAAAAATGTGATTCCCACTGATAAATCGTGTCATCAATGAGAACGCCTGCTGCTTATAGTAGATAAATTTGAGTAATACACTCCAAAACTCATCAGGATGCTTTTACTGCTGTTGTCCCATTCACAGGGATTCTATCTATGTACAGGTGCAAGAATTTGACTTCATTATGTGCCTGAAAACTTACATCACAAAATACCCATTAATTTGTTATACATTGTGTTCTGTTTAACATATATTTTTATATATTTGGTAATTATTAGTATAGAGTTATATTACTTTTGAAAGTTTATTACAAAATGTATGTTACAAAAGGATATTGTTAGGTACAACAGAGTTAGTTGAGTTTGAACATCACTCAAGCACGTATGTAAGTTATATAAATTATGAAAGTCCAAGAAAGGATATTGAACCTATTGCAGTCAGGGACTAGATTATGGACAGTATAAACAAATACCTGAGATTTGAGTATAGGTATTTGTTTTGAAAAGCATATTCAAGTAAAAAATACTACCAATTGTTTACATTATACCATGATACATACATAAAAGTAATTCATATAGACATCACACACACACCAAAGACAATGTAGGCTCAGTCCGTTTAGCCAAATTATCTGTCATGACTTAAATTTCTTATATACATTAAAATTCCAAATGTGCTTGCCTAAACTTAAAATATATTATGACATATTTTAAGACAAAAATCTTCATTCCTTGTACCAAACTTTTTCTTTAAATTAAACCTTACTAATAATTTCAACTCAGACTTTTGCTTTTCCTGGGAAGATTCAGGTGCCTGGACAAACTAAAGTGAGCCCAAATGGGATTTCTGAAATTTTGGGCTTGAAATTATTTATGTGAAATTCTGCCAAAGCTAATATTTCAGACTTATAACTTTTGTAAAGTAATAGGGTTATATTTTATTTAAGAAAATATGCAGTTATTAACTCTCATACCTCCAACATTTGTATAATCAACATTGATATAGTCAACGTGAGCACCCTTAAACTTCTTACACTAAATTGACACTCTTTTTAAAAAAATTATCTTTATTATTGAAAGTATTATAAATGTCCCCATTTTTCCCCCCCATTGACTCCCTTCACCCCATACCACCCCTCCAGGCCTTCACCACACTACTGTCTGTATGTCTGTGTACATGGGCTATGCATATAGCATATAAATTGTCCCGCTAATCAGTTAATCTCTCCCCACCCCATACCCTCCTCCTGCCTTCCCTCTGAGATTTGTCAGTCTGTTTCATGCTTCTATGTCTCTGGATCTATTTTGTTCATCAGTCTATTTTGTTCATTAGATTCCTTTCTTACACTAAATTCACACTTTCAATATGTCAGCTGAACAATCAATTTTTCAAAATATTACACAGAGATGACCAGCAAGCGTGCATTCTTTCTAAGTGGCTCCTCTGCTTGCTTGTGAAATCATATGCAATTTACTTCACTCTGCTAAGTTTAAGTTTCAAATAAGATATTATAACATCTCACAGTACTTGAATATAAATGGATTGATGCATGCAAAAATGTTTTATGCAATCCTAATGTAAAATAGTGTTCATAAAAATATAATATTCTGAATATTAGTTATTAGCAGCAGCAAAGGTCATAAGGATTAGGGAATTTTATTTTATTTGGCCCTATTTAAGAAAACACACATGAGGATGCCCTAGCTGGTTTGGCTCAGTGGATAGAGCATTGGCCCATGGACTGAAGGGTCCTCTATTGATTCCAGTCAAGGGTAGGTACCTTGGGGTACACGTGGGGGGCAACCAATCTCTCTGCTCCCTTCCATTCTCTCTAAAATTAATAGAAAAAATCCTCGGGTGAGGATTAAAAAACAAACAAACAAAAAACACACTAGGAATAACAGATAAGATGTTTCTGTATTATTAAAAGTTTTAATCTAACAAAATTAAAAAAAATACAGACAAATCTGGAAATTATTGGTTGAAGTCTTGAAGTGCTGTGTCTATAGCCACACTGTCATGTACATACACCAAACTCATATGTGAAGGAAAATAAAATTAAAAGTATATATGAAATATTAAGACTATTTTGTTAAAGAAGGTTCTGAAATACAACATAATTTGTGATTTTATCATACTTTTCAGCTCTCAGAATGAAACTTTTCTCCTTATAAAAATGTTTTCACAGTGATTTTTTTCATTTTTCAAGGAATACATGATATATGAAAATAAGGAATATATTGTAAACTCTAATTACTAATTTTCACTTTCATTTTATACACATATCCTGCTTTAACAATCAAATCTTTTGCCATTGGAAGGGATTGAGATAACACAATGTGCGAATATTATTTCTTTAGTTCTTAACAAAAATTTTAAAAAGTAGTTATTAATGTAACTGTCTTCATATTAACTGACTTCCCTTCCAGATGACACTGCATAGGAAAGCCTATTCCTTCTAATCCTGTAGCATATATACTTCTAAAAACTGTATTTTATGTAATGTAAAACTTTTTCAAAGTTTTAAAAAATTCGTTTAGCTATTTCTTAAATTTGCTCTTGTAAAGATGGATTATTTTTTAAATCACCCTTATAGCCCAAAGTAGCAATTTTTCCCTAAGAGTTTGGTTCTACATGGCTTCCAATGTGCCAATATTTACTTATTGAATCCTTCTCATATATTGATACTAGAAATACTTTAATTCTTCAGGTCAAAATTCCTGCATGACAATTAAAAATGTGGAAAAGATAGCAAATAATTATGTATTATCTATTCATTCTTTAAGTGAAGAGACAAAATCAATTTGACTATGGTCCTATTGGAAATAATATGCCAGGTGGGGCAAAAGTAGGTTTATAGTTGTGAGTACATGAAATGCAGAGTTTATTCTTATATAATTTAATTATTGTATTATTTTCCATATGAATAACTGTAAATCTACTTTTGCTTCACCCCGTGTTTGGAAATAGAAAGTCAGTATTGTGTAGAAATTGCCGGTGGGAGGGGGTGAGGGGAAGTAGAGGAGGGTATGGGGGGGATAAATGGTGATGGAAGGAGATGTTTTGGGGATAGTAAACACTAGATACAGTATACAGATGACGTGCTGTGGAATTGTACACCTAAAAACCGTCTAATATTGTTAGTGTCACTCCAATAAATTCAATAAAAAGGAAAGAAAAATGAAAATCAATGGTCAAAGTTTAATCAGTGAGCCAATTTCTAAGGGCTACAAGCAAATAGACTGACTTACAATATAGAATGTCTAACACAAACAGAATAATAAAAAAGTCAGAGACATTATCTATACCTGAAAGATGAATAGAAGAGATCATACTGAGGCTGTCATTGACAATATAGTGATCAAATGTTGCTGGGTTTTTCAGTGTACCGAAGTGAGAACATCTATTTCACTGGCTCTAGTGTCAGGAAGTAACTTCTAGGTTTCATATTTTGAAGCATGATTGACTTAGGGAATGATATAGAATGTGTTATTTGTAAACTGTTGATATTTTTGTGATAACAACATTTTCTTGAATAGGATCCATTCCAACTTTTATTCACTTTCTTTCTGTCCATAGGTGTGTGGATGCTGGGAGCCAATGTCAAGATTCTGCCAAGATCTAGGCAAGTCAATTTCAATTACATTTTCAGGAACTGAGGATGCCACCTCAAGGTCATTCATGGACCCATTGGGCCCACTGCAAGAAGAACTTGAGGCAAAACTCCAGGTATCACTGACCACTGCTTGTTCCCACTTCGACTAGTGGACCACTGTGGTATTTTGAAATAGGAAACAGTGTTAATTTAGCACTTATGTCTAGAAACCCCTAAAATGCATTTCCCTTTCTTTAGTATGTGGTCACTTTAGAAAAAGTAATTACTTTAGGGAGAGTCTTGGAGAAAGATGTTCAGTACATATTTGTGCAATGTAAGATGGTCCTTTCTCAATGGGGCCCAGCATTTTCCTCAGAAGCTAGAAGTTCATGAACTAGCTTTACTGTGGAAACTCAATGAGAGGTTTTGACTCTCCATTGTGAACTTTTAAGTCTGGTTTCTGGGCTTGAGATGTTCTGTTATGCAGATCAGGTAGTATTTTAGAAGCAAACTGCTTATCTTTTTCATTCCTAGGAAAACCATAATCAATGAGCCATTGTCAGATAACAGGGTCAAATAATTCAAACACAATGTCAGTTTTCTCCTGCCCATTATGGAAATTATGCCTACATCCCTTCTGGTGGTTAACCATAGTCACGTGGCCAGGATCTCATTTAAAATCTGGGAGCATATGTCAAGAGTGGCATATTCCACCTTCATCTTGGCCTACACAGACTAGTCCCACCGAGATTTTCAAAGATACTGGCACTCCCATCAATAATGTATTTCTCAATGTCTTAATGAAGGGAGATATAGCGGTTTTGGGAGGTGTTGAAGTCTCACAAGATAAATTTACTGCAACAGTCTTATATTCTCAACATTTGGTTTTCTTCCTTTACATTATACTAAAGAAGTCCTGGTTTCTCAAGCACACCAAGCAAACTGCTACGGCACTTCCAGCTGTTAGAACTAGCACATGAAACCAGAATCTCTGGCAATGCACTCCTACTAGTAAACTCAACCTGATACAATGTCAAATTCCCTCCACCTTAGCTTAACACTCTTAGAGTCCATTCATATGTATATTACTCAGGTTCCTGCCAGTATAAATTGGCATCACCTTGCAATTTCTTTGGAGTATAAGTCATTTCCCCCCGAATCATGCTTTGCACTTCTCCCCTCAGAACATGAGATCTGGCTCTACTTGTTGGTCAGGCGGCCATGAGGGATAGTGTGGACCTTGAGAACAACAGGCATTCCCTTTTAAGGAGGAACTGGAAAGCTAGGATTAAGACCTCCTGTGGAAGAAGAATTGTTACCTTGTCTCAGCAGCTTCTTTCTGGGCATTTTTGGATCTTGGAAAGGGAGTCTTAGAGCCTTGAGGTTCCAGATGATCACCTAGATTAATAGTGACACTGACATTTTTTGAACCAAATTCTAAAAGACTGACTCCACTGACATTGTCAAGGAAGATTTCTTCCTACTTGCAACTAATTGGCTTTTAAATAGCTGTGTATGTTAAATTCACCCACAGCTCTATTAAGGAAATGCTGAATCAAGGAATTGTTTGAATAAGAACAATGTAAAAATGTCATTCTAGAAGGATAATATAATTATTATTGACTAATATTCACATGGTGCCTAGTGAATTTAAAGCATTGAGGCAGGTTTGAAAGACTACATCAAAGATGCCTGGCTCAGGCACTAACTGGCTATGTGTGACTTTGGTCAAGTCATTCAATCTGAATCTTAAATTGTTTTCTTTTTTTAATGTCACATGGGTAAACTAATACCATCTGACAACCCACGAGGCGGCCTTAAGGCTAAAATAAGTGAAAAGTTGGCTTGAATGGTGCACAACACAGGGCAAGAGTTTAAGGTTGAAAAATGTAAACATCTACAGACAAGAGCTGTTCTTGCCATTTTCTGATGCAGGAGGAAAATGAGGCTCACATATGATTGTAGCAGTCATGTACTGATTTTATTTTATTTTTAAAAATACAGCTGCCTGTTGAAGCAGGAAGTTTATTAGGATATTCTGTATACT
Source organism: Myotis lucifugus (assembly GCF_000147115.1). Taxonomy (NCBI): domain Eukaryota; kingdom Metazoa; phylum Chordata; class Mammalia; order Chiroptera; family Vespertilionidae; genus Myotis; species Myotis lucifugus. The sequence continues at coordinate 297,000 of NW_005871392.1, forward strand.
TTTGTTGCTGTATGAATTTCACATCCTATCTAATAATAGAGAAACATGGTAATTGACCGTACCTTTGCTACACCTCCCATTGGCTAATCAGTGTGATATGCAAATTAACCACCAACAAAGATGGCGGCTAATTTGCATACTGCAGGCAGAGCGGGTCAGCGCCATCCCGCCTGCCCCACCGCCATCCGGGCCTGCTATTTGCCATCTGGGGTGGTGGGGCGGGACAGCGCCATCCTGCCTGCCCTGCTGCCATCCGGGCCTGCTATCTGCGACCCAGGGTGGCAGGCGTCCCGTGTGCGACCCGACCCAGGGCGGCGGGGCTGGACAGTGTGGCTCCTCTGTCACCCCAGCTTCCTCATCACAGCTCCCTTGAGGGCCTAAGCCTTTAGTCAGACATCCCCCAAGGGCTCCCTGGCTGCCAGAAGGATGTCTGACTGCAAGCTTAGGCCTGATCCCCTGGGGAGTGGGCCTAAGTCGACAGGTGGACATCCCCCAAGGGGTCCTGGACTGCAAATGGGTGCAGGCCGGGCTAAGGGACCCCCTCCCCCCAGTGCACAAATTTTTGTGCACCGGGTCTCTAGTAATAAAATGTTAAACATTTAAAAAATTCAGGTGCTCTGAATTTTAGATGCTCTTCTGAACTCCAATATTTGTTGTTCTAGACACTTGTTAGACAGCTTGCATGTAGATGAATAGCTGTACCTAAACTCCATGTCTTCAGAAAAGTTACCAGTAAGGTTTGCCTGCGTGCTAGTCATTCACCTGTTCACATAGTTTTGGTTTAAACTTCTCCCTAATGTCATTTTAAGCATATATTGTATTGAAACAATTCCTTTTCCACAAGGGGATCTAAAAACAAACAAAAATTCATGCACTTTTGACATGGCCATTATTTCATCTGTCCTAGGACAATATTCATGAAGTTGGAGTGTCTTACTTTTATAAGATCTGCTCATCACTGCACGATGGTGTCAATCCCAGCTATAGTGACAAACCCCAAACCACTACCTGCATTTGACAAGTGTCAATGGACTTCATTGTTTCCTATAGGCTTAGGAAAATATAAATTCAATTTAAGTAAATAATTTGTATTCCAACTGTGAGAATTATGAACCACAAGATTAGTAGTAGAACTGGGTGCTGTCAGAAAAAGCTTTTCTGTTTTATCAATGTTTTTATTTGTCTAAAATTTAGCAGCATTTGCTACATCAGGTCCAGGCTAGGATCAGAGTTTATAATTCAAATCAATGTACCTAACATTTATGAAACTGAAATTCCCTTTAATAAGTCAACTACTGTTTTATCAGTAGTCTATTTAGTAAGACAACCACACCATCAATATCATGTAGGAGTTTGTAGAATCAGTTACTCTTCAGAAATTGTCACTTATCTTTTGTTGTGAGTTCTGCAGCAATATGTGGGTGGGAATAATTTGTGAGTCAACATAAATGTTGTGGTATGGGTAATTCAGAGAGAGAAAGTTTTGAAATGAAGAAAACATGATCCAAGATAAAGGGCTACACTATGAAGCTGAAAAGAGGGTCAACCAGACAATCAGAGGATGGAATACAATATAGAATTATCTAGAAAGTGATGAGTATATGAAGGGAGGGGTCAAACAGAAAAGCTTTAGAAAAGTATAAAAAAAACACAAAGCCATAGAAATAAAATAAAAAATCAAAGAATAAGAAAGTAAATGAGTGTACTTCCGCCCTGGCTGCACACTAGCATCACTTGAGGAGTTTAAAAATATACTAACTGACCAGAGCCCAGACTGAGCATAGTCTTTGAAACTTCCCAGGTGACTCATCTGTTCTTCCAGGGTCAAAAAGCTCTGAATTAAATGATGCTTTGAAGTCTATTTATAGGTCCTGACTTTTGAAAGATAAAAAATGTCGACCATGAATACCAACATATTAAATTTTATGTTAGTAACATTTTCAAAATATGTGTTTTCTGTGGAAGTCCTTAAGAAACAATTGGACTTATTAGAAGGACAAAACCCCCATGGCTTACATTTGGCTAAGTCTTTCACATCCTTTCATATTTTGATGAGAATGATATATTCTTTGAAATTAATGATGACTCTTGTTTACTCAAAATAGCTATGAAAGAGATGAAAGAAAAACATCACTCATTTCAGAAAGAACTCTGAAAAGGCTGTAGCTCGATTTCTTCAGGTTACTTTAAACAGCAGCTGCTTGCTCTTTAGTCTCCTTTCTAAATAAGTCATCAAAAATGTTTTTAGTATTTATATGATATAAAAACATCTGTTTTGTGTAGATAAAAATATAATTTTCCTCAATCTTCTTCCCTCAGGAATTTTTCAGTTAACCATAAACCCCAGGTGAAAATAATGACCTTAGGAAAGTTTATTTTAAAATGTGTCCCAGGTCAGAATGGAGTCTAGTGTCTTGTGTCCATGGATCATGCCTGGATCAGTGGCATCAGTAACTGGCCTCTCCTCCTTCACTGCCCGAGCTTGTCTCACTCTTCACATGGAACTCTTGGTGGGTCCTCCCCTCATCTACAGTGACAACTTCTGAGGGAAGCATTATATTTCACAAATGCTTATCCTCCACTGTTCTGTGGGCCTGTTGTAATTATGCAATAAATATTTATTGAATTAATTAAAGAACCTCCCCACCCTCACCCTGCCCTATGTAAAGGAAAAGGCAGGCCTCAAGGAGGTGTTCCTGTCTGAGTGATAACCGATGCAACAGGAAAGGCCCCAGGTTTTTAGGAAAGAAGATGAGTATTTCCTTTTAGAGTAGCAGCAGAGGAAGTTTAATGCAAATTCTAAGTATCCAGCCAGTGCAGCCGTGGCTGCTTGGCCAGTCCATTGCTTCTAAAATGTAACTGGTATAATTAATTAAAATGAGGATGAGTCTCAAGAGAAGTCATGCAAGAACCAAACAGAAGCAGGGGCTAGTGAGCTTCAAGTTGCTAAAGTATGATCTGGAAATGTGAAAATCCAAGGAAATTGGGCAACTTTAAAAAGGCTGAGGGTTTTTTTTTCCCCCAGCAAGAGTCCCTGACCCTTGGTTTCAGAAGATACTATTTCCAGAACATCAGAGACATGTGGGTGGACTGAGTCATTCTCACTCCCTTCAAAGGCACTTCCTTCTCCAGCCTCCCCCAACACCCCTGAGCAATCTGCTACTTTCTGTCCTGCAGAATGCAATAATTTTCTGAAAATGCTTCTAAAGAAAAACTCAAAAATCCAACCAAGCAGGTAAATCCATTTCAAATCAGAATTTATTTATTTCCCTTACATTTGCATCTCTCAACTCTGCTTCCTTCTACCACTCCAAGCTGGAATATCAAGAGAGTTGAATTAGGCAACACCAACAATACCAGGCCATTTTTAGGGTTAAATTCTGCTGTGGGGTAAGAAGATGAATAAGGAAACATAATACATGGTGCCCGGTGCTCCTTTTTTATTGCCAACAATGGTTTCCTTTTTTGCAGTTTTCAAGAATGGGTTCTAATTCTAAGAGAGAATCTGAAAGTATTTGCATCTGCAAATGATACAGCCTCAACAACCTATAAAGCTCTGGGCTTCTTTCAAAAGTATTTTTGGGACACCCCAGGAGATTCTCTGGACTGATAAGGCCAGGGTCAGGGACCACACTTTGCTGTCACAATTGTGCTGTCTTCTCTGCATCTGGAAGGTATGCTCCCTGAGCAGTTTTGTGTCAATTAATTAGATATTAATAGCAGAACATACGTACCAGTCTCCCTGCTGCCCCTATTAATCAGGCTGCTGAGGGTCGGGGGAGAGGCGAGCTGCTGATATACGTGTGAAGACCTTAGGGGGGTGTGAGAAGAGAAGCACATAGAACTTCCAACCTGGCATCTGACTGCTTGTTCCCAACTCCTGCTGTTCTGCTGTGCCAGACGAAGCCCTCCTCCTGCACCTGCCTCTCAGCATTTTTGTCCTTGTAACTCTCCTAGAAATAACTCATTGAATCCGAGACCATGTGGCTTCCCAGCGGCCTGCCTCTTATGACCTCCCTTAGAATACATTTTTAGGGATGGCCAGGAAGACATCCATTTAGATTCTGTTTTGAGGGTTGATTTGAGGAAGATAAATAGTGCTTCAATACTTGATAGACAAGGGAGTTCATACTCCATTCCTGTATCTCTCCCATACTTTTATGCCAAGTATCATCTCTTGAATGCAGCTTCCTGGTCAGAGTTTGAGGGTGAAGGACCTAAGTCCCATTTTTCAAGTATTCTCTTGGCAATCCCAATGCTGCTTCTTTAGAAGTCTAGTGAATAGTCAGACCACTCACTGTTTGCTAACTATGCTTTATCATGCCTCTTCCAATGAATGTCAAATCCTCAGGACAGCCTGTTGAAAAAAGAGCTGCTTTGTCAAAATATTTGTACATTAAATCAGCTGCTCATGAAGACTGAGACTTGCCCTTTTTATCACAAACATATATGGTAAACTTGCAGGATATTTGCCCTGAATGAAACCTGTGGGCTCTGGGTAGCATAGGAATGATAACACTGGGTGGTACAGGGATGATTGCACCAGGCCCTGTTTAGGAAGTGTGGTCTGGTTTTATTTTTGCACCAACTAAAATGACTTTTAGGTGGTAACTTTCATGAGTTACTTGGGCAAGTCAGTTCTGAGCTCAGTCTTCCGATCTATTATATGATTGGATTGAATCAGATGATGTCTTAGGGCTTCCAGCTTGACCACCTACGAATCAAAAGAGCTTTTTAGTTACTTAGTACATTCTCAATTGCTGTCCATTAAATTTATGACAGGTTCTAGGAGAGATCTAGTTCCATTTTTGTTCTTAAAGACCTGACCTGTTTATAAATGGGCATTCAACCATGACCATTCCTACTTTTATAAAGAGATAGATAGTTTTGCAAAGTGTCTTCACATTTATTATCTCAAATAATCTGCTCAGGACATTTTTCTAAAAAAGAAATCTGGGGCTCAGAACATTTTGATGCTTTTTCAAGGTCTTGAGGGTAATACATTGTTGAATGGGGACTAGAACCCCCATTTTTTCTCACTTGAAGTCTAGTACAGTTTTCGCCTCACTATAATGAAATAATACTGAGACAGTAAAGGCCAGCCTACAGTAATATCATCCCAATAGTGTAGACTGTGCTCTATGTATGTCTTTCATAAAGGAGGGAGGAAGTGGGTGGGGAAAGATCACATTTTACTCGCTCAAAAGATACGTGAAAAGTCAATACTATTGTCATGGTGAGAATTTCTGTAAATTACATCTATTCTTAAAGTACCACAGTCACCCATACATTTGTTTTTATGAACTAGACTTTATAGTAGTAAAGTCTAGTAGTGCTGATTGTTTTCCAATTTTGAGTTGTTTTTCCCACAACTGATCTCCTCCATCTGTTTACCATTTCCTTTCTTTGGTCCTTGAAATAAATTATTAGTGATCTTGATAATGTTAACATCTGAAAAAGCCACAAATAGACTTCTCTGTGAGAAATACTAACTACAGTACTCTTCTTTGTCCTAGAAAACAGACCCTAGGTATGGAATCAGATTAACTAGATGACTCTTTTTTATATCTTTATTGTTGACAGTATTACACTTGTCCCCCTTTCCCCCCATTGACCTCTTCTAGCCCACCTCCACCTCCCTACCCTAGATTACTCTTTAAGTCCCATCAAAGACTCAATGGAGGGAACTCTCTTAAATTGGCATGACTAAAATTACAAACTACTGGAGGGCAGAGATCCATGAGCAATTGATGGCTTTATTGTTTTTATTATTAAAATTGACTCCTAATATGATCTATTATGCACCTATTCTGGAAATTTTAGTTGAATTAAATTCCATCCAATGAAAGACAGTAGCATTTGAAGTCTATGGAAGTGTTTAATATTTGGGGGTGGAAAAGGAGAGAAAAGAACAATTAATTTTTTCCCTGTGAACTTTGTGTGAACCTTCTATAGTGAGGAGAGCAAATTGTACTCAAAACTTCATTGTCCAGGGAAGAAGCCTTTGTTTAAAGAACTAATGTAAATTCCAAGGTTTCAGCTTATTGAATTTAGCTCAATGGCTTGTGGCCAAAAATTTAATGAGGACTGAAACTACTGATATCTCCTGCCATTCAACCCTACCACTGGGACTAGAGTTGATGAGAGAAAGAGTTGTCTTAAAATTCAAAACAGTTAATATATTCTATTTGCAACTTCCATCAAAATGAAGTCACCTTCATGACAATGACTTGTAGCAGAATTGTGTCCTCATTTGCCATTTTTAGCTGGATTTTTCAGGGAAAATAAATCACTCTGTCCTCTTTCTCCTTTTACCTTACAGAGTCCTTTCCAAACTTCAGAGAAACGAGGATGAGAGCAAGGGGAGGGAAGATCTTTGTAGTAGTTTGCAAAGTTAATTTTAGTGGTTTGCTTTGTGGATACTAGAAGGGCAAACTTAGAATCCTGTCTCACTGAGTATTTGATGAATAATTCTGAGTGAGCCAAACTAAGAAAAAGGATGAAAAATGAGGAGACAAGAGCCACATAGTTCTTTCTTTTTATATTTCCTTGTAAACAATAGATTGCTTTTTGGTTTTTCAGTGTCTACCATTTATTGAATATCAGAAGATTAATACATTACTATGGTATGCCTAGGGTCCCTGAAAAACAAATTATGTGACTCCAAGTTCTTTCCATATAGAATAGAAATATATCTATAGTAGTATAATGAGAATTAGGTTATCATAGCCATTGTGTGTGTGTGCATGCATGTGTGCTTCTGTGTTTGTGTGTATGTTTGTGTGTATGTATGTATACATATTTTCCTTCTGGGATCTTGATAAGAATCTTGGGGAATTCAAATAACACTTGTCAGGATTAAAAATGAGTAGGACTATCAGCAATCAACATCAAACACATGAAATTTTCTTTCTTATTTATTTATTTTTTTTTAGCATAAGAACAATCAGAAAGCTGCCTTCTTTGCTCAGTGTCTTACAGAGTATGGATAGAATAAAACACTGGGCATAAAAATAGAAAATAAACCTGAACTAGAATGTTATTTGGATTCTTCTAGCTTTTTGCCTAAGGATGTGTTTTTCATGCCAAGAAACACTAACTCTAGACAAATTAATAGCAGCTTTTAATCTGAGACTAAACTCTAGAGATGATGGTTCTATTTTTCACAAGTGAATACCTGAAGCTCAGGCTCTGATGCTTTAACAAACAACATAGTTCAGCTGAAATAGACTTTTACTGTATGTTACCAGGCAGGTGAATTTAATGTGAAACTCATTTCCATAATTAGAGCTATTGAGAGTGTCACTGTAATTATGGTTACTTTAAAAAAAGTTTCTTTCTAATTATCATCTGAGGGGTGTGTTCTCAGAGGATTAATGATAGCATTACCACTGCTGAGCCAGACTCGGGATTAAATAGACCAAACATCTGCTGCTGTGACAACTACCTAATGCACTTTACGGTGATATATTAGGTCAGGTCTTTATTGATTTGTCTTTAAAATCTATGCTTGCCTCAATTAGTTAGAAAGTTCTAGTAAAAGTGGACTTAAAGCCTGGATTAGTGGGAAAAGTCTTTCAATTTCCCACTTTATTTTGCAAGTAGAAATGGAATTCCTATGCATGGCATGAGGTAAATGCTAAAGCTTAACTTCATATGCATTTTATTTTAATTTTAATCATTTTTTATTTAACATTTTGGAGTGAAATTGGCTAGGAAGGAGAATTAACTTTTAAGCTTTTGAATTTTTATTGTGAAAAATATGAATTGACCCTGGGGAAATAGGAATTCCTTGGGGATAGCAGGTAGTCTTTGGTCTTTAAATTGTAGACTGAGGCAGTAAGAAGTGAGGTGAATTGTCTCCATGCACATAGATATTGTGGGTCATATTAATTTGAACAGTATATTTTAGGGGGTAGGACTGAGTTGGACAGATTCTTTAGGATAATTCTGTTAATATGTAAATCTATTTTAGTTAGGTAATTAAAAAGACACAGCCCTAGCCGGTTTGGCTCAGTGGATAGAGTGTCAGCCTTTGGACTGCAGGGTCCCAGGTTTGATTCCAGTCAAGGGCACAAGAAATGGGTTGCGGGCTCGCTCCCCAGTAGGGGGTGTCCAGGAGGCAGCCAATCAAGGATTCTCTCTCATCATTGATGTTTCTATCTCTCCCTCTCCCTTCCTCTCTGAAATCAATAAAAATATATTTAAAAAAATAAAAACACAAATCTGACTATTCCAGGTTTATAAAAATAAAAATGAAAAGGCATAAAATATTCACTGTTTATTTTTAAATTATTTATTTTAAAAATGATTTTGCTCTTTCCAAAGAGGAAAATATAGGTTGGAAAGAGCTGAACTCTATATAAAGAATCTGGTTAATTGTCATGAGAATTTCTACCTAATATATATATTTTTCCAATATGAGTTTATTTTAGAATGACTGGCTCCAATATTCTATCGAGATAGGTTTTACAAGGGATGTTCCAGTTAGCGACAAGGTAATGAGCCAGTGGAACCCCTTGTGGGATTTTATGTGTTGAAAAAGTTTTTTAGGGGTTTCCAGTCCAACATGTAAGGAGCCGAAAAGTTGCCACTCCATTCTGACAACAAATACAAAGCTGAACAAACTGTAAAATCGATAATGCCTCTTACATCCATCAGAGATGTGAGATCACAGAGCAAATGGCTGATCCCAAAATTGGAGAGATAGGCAGATGGATACAAAGAATCACAACTTCCTGGTCAGAAATCCATGAGCAGCAGCCACCATGGAAACCAGCAGCAGGGTTTTACAGAGTATGGATAGAAACCTGACCTGTAACTGATGAACGGCTGGAGGCTTAGTGTGGACAAGCCTGAGATAAAAATTCTAGCGGAACTGGATCATGAGAGGGCCCCGCACTTTTGTCCTCACAGCGAATATTGAAAAAATTGCCACATGCTTCCAGCAGAGGGTAATGAAACCATTTTGAAAATCCTCCAAAGTATTCTGTTCTTTACAAGGTCTGCCCTCAGGAGAAACTATTTTTTCTGGAGGCTTACCTCCTGGCTTTTTATCAGAGCCTAACCTACTTGGGGGAACGGAAATACCCAACTCTTGTCACTTCTAGATATTTAAGGGAGGAGAAAGAACTAACTGAGAAGCACTGGTGAAGTGCACAGTCCAGAGCACAGGCACCAAAAGACTGAGACCAACTCATAGGACAGAACACTCCCCCTCCCCCTGTACCTTCCCATCACACCACTAGGTGCCTATTTACCTGAGTTCCTTTCACCCAGTACCTCATGTCGAGATTTCAACAAAAAAATTACAAGGCACACTAAAAGATAAAACATACAGTTTGAAAACCTGAACAAGGATCAGAACCAGTCAGGTATGGCAGACATGTTGGAATGATCAGACAAGACACCTATGATTAATATGCTAAGGGCTCTTCTGGAAAAAGTATACTATATGTAAGAATGAATGAATGATATAAGCAGAGCAATGAAAATTCTAAGAAAAAATGAAATGCTAAAGATAAAAAATACTGTAAAAGAAACGAAGAATGGGCTCATTAGTAGACTGGACACAGTTGAGGGAAGACTCTCTGAACTTGAGGATATGACAATAGAAACATCGAAAGCTGAAAATCAAAAAGGAAAAAAAAAGAATGAAAAAGCATAACCGAATATTCAAGAATTATGGGCAGTTACAATAGGATAAACATATGTACAACTGGAATACCAGAAGATATAAGCAAGAAAGGAACGAAAGCCGTGTGTGAAGCAATAATGGCTGAGAATTTCCCCAAATTAAAGTCAGATGCCAAACCACAGACCAAGGAAACTCAGAGAACATCACCAAGATAAATGTACAAAAAATCTAAAACAAAACAAAAACCTTACACTTAGGCATATCATATTCAACCTTCAGAAAATCAAAGATAAAGAAAAAATCTCTAAAGAAACCAGAGTGGAAAAAACACCTTGCCTATAGAAGGGGCAAAGATAAGAATTACATGTGACTGCTCCTCATAAACTATTCAAGGCAGAAGAGAGCCGAGTAAAATACCTCAAGTGTTGAGAAAAGAAACCACCCACCCAGAGAGATGTACTCCTACAAGCACAGGAAGAGAATGCAACTCTTCAGTCTCAGGGCCCTCTCTTCTCCCACTCTGGGATCTTGAACTCAGAGGCCCCTGCTAAGTCAGATTGTACAAACAAGAGGTTAAGTGACATAGGTCCAGCTTTTCATGCCTGCTCGGCTGAGAATATTAAAGCTGTGAAGCTATATAGTTGGTAATATATTGAGTGTAAAAGTCAGAAATTCATGGTGTGTGTGTGTGTGTGTGTGTGTGGTGTGTGTGTGTGTGTGTGTGTGCAAAAGTGATGGATTTTGTTTAGCAACAGGGATAGAACCTACTGCTCATTAAAGGCTGGAAAGCAGGACTCCCTAAGAGGCCAAAACAGAAGAAAAATGAGCTCGTAGGACATACACGAACTTCATTCTGAGGTCTGCCTTTCCAGGTAGCAATATTTTCACAGACAAGAGAAATATCTAGACATAGCCAATAGATGTTCTCCATTTCTAGAGAAAATCAATAAATATTTTGAGGTCTAGTTGAGTGACTTACTCAGTATGACCCTAAACTTGTTATTAGAATGCTTACCACATGAGTGCCCTTTCCATGAAAACACAAACTGTATTACTTCTACCCTGCTCTCCAGTCTTCTGATAATGAAATTGAAACTATGCTACACTATGCAAATTCCAAAGAAAAAAAGAGAAAAATATATACATGTATACATTTTTCTATTAAAGTATATATGTCAAAATATATGTTGTTTTCTGTTAGAAAATAATTTGTCATATAATTTATATTTAAACTCTTACGACCAAGGGGGAAATGTTAGCATTCTGTGTTTCTCAGGAGCAAACTATAACACAGGGATTTCTGTGAAGGTAATTTATTAGGAAATGCTCACAGAAACAGCCTGATTAACAGCATGGGGAATGAGCCAGGAAAAAAAGAAAGGCACTCAGACCAATCCACGGAGAATGGACTGGTCCAGTTCCCCAGCGTTTTTTAAGACAGCATAGGTCACACCTCAGAGTTGTCCCCCATGTCGCCATCTGAAACACCAGACCCAGCACTGAACAATATTGCTGACCATCTTCTGCTAAAGGCCTATTGAATAATCCACTCACCTCACTCATTCTTCTTCAAGGTGTCCCCTCAAAGCAGCGGGAGACTACATTTGCTTTCTAAGTTGTTGAAGTTGATATTGCAAAGGGAAGAGGAGGATCTTCCTAAAATCTTGTCCAGAAGGCAATTTAACGTTCTTTCATGCTCACTTCCTTCATGGGTCTGTACAGTGGGACCCTGGTACTCCCTGCTTGGAATGTTCTTCTCCCCCCAAACCACGGGGTTAAATCCCTATCTCAGCTCCAGCATCATTTCTCTGTGGAAGCCTTGCTTTGCTGACTGGTTCCAATTCTTATTTTGTCTTCTCCCAGAACCACGTCTTAGTCTTCCGTGCAGATTTACTTTGTGTGATTATCTTACTAATGCTGGCCTTTCCCACTAGGTTGTCACTTCCATGCTTGCTAAGATTATACTCGTCATTATAGCTTCAGAGGGAAGAAGGTGTGGTGGGGCACGCTAGTTGGAAACCAAATGATTTTGTATAAGGGACTGACTATGAGAATGAATAGCGTTTTAGGGTGTTTTCTCTCCCAGCCCAGGGGGGACAGGTTGGAGTGCAGCAGCCACTTTTCAGACCACTCTGATTAAGGCAAAGGTGCAGCACTAGAAAGAAGTGCAGGGGAACCTAACCTTTTCTGTCAGTCTGCTTATCACTAACCTGAACCACTAAATCCTTTTCACAGAAGTCACTTGACACAAAGTTAGGCAATGCTGAGTGACATCATTTTTTTTCTCTTCACATGCATGTTTCTTATTCACATTTTTCCTATCGATCACCTTTTCTCTTTACTTTATTACTCATCTATGTATCCTTTCTTCTTTCTTTTTCTTACCTTTTCTCCAACTTATGAAAATTTATTCATTCAACAAATTACTGAGTGTCTACTATGTGCTAAACACTGTGCAGGGTGTGGACTGTATAGACATTACTCCAGCATAGTTTTTATCTGTCAATAGGGGGAGACAAGTGTAAACAAAGCATTGAGATACGATGTTATTTCTCCTTTATCAGAAGCACTTAGAGGGAAGATTGGTGCCACACAGAAAGGAGTGGTTAATCCTACCTCTTTTGTGGAAAAAAAAGAAAAAGAAAAAAGAGATTTTTTAATACGTTTTCATAGAGGAGGCGATTAAATTGAGTTTTTCTTTCTTTCTTAGTCTTGCCCAAGCATAAACATTTCAAGGGACTCCCCCATCCCTTTTTTCCACAAGAATTTTGTTTCCCACTTAATAAAATATATCAACCCCATTCTATGTTGGGCACCAGGCAGGACACTAGATAAAAAATTAGTTTCTGGACCTGTGTTCATAATGTGTTGCAAAATATTTGGACAGCAAGAGATATATGGCTGAAGAGAAAGATTCAAAAATAAGATTTTCCCAAAAGTTGTTCCCAAGTGTAAGGGAAGGACCATGCACGTGCTTAGCAATGACTCATGTGCTGTCATGCATGCTCATTTCGAAGTGATTTTTAAGCTACCATAATAACAAGAGTAACAACTGGACCTATGAATTCTGCAAAGGGCCTTGTACGATATTACTTCAGAAATATCAGGATATCTGGGGGAAGATATCCAAAAAATAAAGATCTTCATTTTTGTCACTTATATCTCCACAAAAACATAGAAGCTAAGTGTCTGCAATTGCTAGGTTTTTCTGAGACTATTGTTTAATGAGGAAGGGCCTGATTACTGTGCTGCTTTGAGGAAATCACGTTGGGAAACATTACTAACCTTTACTACCCTTGGCAGATGCACTCACATGCACCACTTTGGGTACAGCTCACACACCCATCCTGGAGTACTATACAGGGCAGCAGAGAGATACAGAAAACTGAACAAAAAACTTGGTGTATTTCAATAAGTTATAAATGTGAATGAATAGGTGGCTCTGAAAATTGATGTTCTTAAGAATATCATAAATCAAAATTTCTTTGGCTTTGAAAAGTTGTCTGGAGGAAACACATAATACTATTCATCTTTATTCATTTTTCAAGGACTGGAGGAGAGGCGATTTATAGGAGCCTAGAATATCATTTTTCTCTTTCTACTGTATTGGGATCTATTCAGATTCTGCTGGTGTCACAGTTCAGTAATTCTTGGAGAAGAGCCAGAAGAACCTGGGAGAATGACAACAGTACATTTGTTTTGAAGATAAAAATGGAAATTATACCATCAACATTGAGCTGCAGGAATATAATTCATCATGAGAGAGTTATGCAAAGGTACTGGGCCTATTAATAGGATACTCTTTAGGGATGAAGATTTTAGTAAAGCATTTAATGATTCAATTCAAAAAACAGATTTCAAAATACAGTGTCAGGCAAAATGGTAATGTATATGTAGTGCATCCATGCCATTTGAAGTAGTTTTATACACTTAAGCGTCTGTTTTCTAATAAATTATTATCCATTTACCCTATTTTTTTCTTCCAACCTTGTATGTCCACGTTGGCATATCTAAAGTGAATTAAAATCTCCTGGTAGAGCATAAACCTATGTACCAGGAGATCACAGTGAGATTCCCAGTCAGGGCACATGCCCAGGTTGTGGGCTTGATCCCCAGTGGGAGTGCAAGAGGTAGCCGATCATTGACTCTCATCATTGATGTTTCTATTTCTTCCTCTCCCTTCTTCTCTGAAATCAATACAAGTATATTTTTAAAAAATAAAATCAATTAAAATGAATTTATGCTAGCTTTATCTATATTGATATTTGTGACCTTTCCATGATGAAGGGCTAAGGAAAGAGTGATAAGAACATTTCCCTGGAGGTTAGGAATCCTAAATTCTAGGTCCAGCTCCATCCCTAATAAGCTTTGTGACCTTGGGTAAATCTTGTAACTGTATTAATCTTCAGTTTTCTCATCTATAAAATGAAGTTGGATCATATGATATTGAAAGTCCCTTCCATTTCTAAAATTACATTGTCCTGTCAGTTCTAATTTTTACTAATTTGGAGGAGCAATGAGCTGTTGCTATGACACGGTGGATTAATTCTCACTGTTTTAACCTATTTGGCGTGGGAAGTGACAGAAACTGGGTAAGAGATGCAGCTGAGGGAGTTTGGGCTCAAGTTAAAATCTTGGTTCCTCCATTATTAACTGTGTGACCTTACTCTACACTCAGTGTCCTCAGCTTGAAGATGGGGCTAATGGAAATGTCTAGTTCACAGTATTTGTTTTAGTGATTAAATTAAATAGTGAATGTAAGACCCCGAAAAGAATACCTGCCACATATAAATGGCTCAATAAGTGTCATCCACTCTTATAAATATCCCATAAGATTGTTGTGAGAATTAAGTAGATGATGAATATAAAGCTCTCATTCATCTGTGTGCTAAGTTCCTGGCACATAGAATCCTTCAAAAAAGATGGGTAAGAGTCACTGAGCTTTTTTATTAAGACTGCTTCTGTTTCCCATTACATCATATTTCTCACTGGGAAGGAATCTAGGCTAGGGGAACACAACTTCGATTCTCTCTTCAAGTGCAGAAAGTGTCTATAAAATACCAAACAGAAAAAGAACCAGAAGGGTTCAGCAGAGCCCATTGCATTTCTTTTAGACCCATTGTTCAATAACTTGAACAATGAAGGAAATGAACTCATTTTAATTTAGAAGCTTTTGATGAGAGGAAATAAAGTGATAGAAGAGGTGGAGTAGATATGGAGAAATAGTCTTTGAACATAACCTTAAAAATTATTTTTTTTTAAAGCTGAGTACCTGGGGGTGGAGGGGGGTTGACTGAATCTTACATTAGTGAACAGTGTGACTAAGGATATATCAGAAACACGAAATGCCACCCACACCCCTAAAAACTAGGAAAAGGGAGGCACTTGTTGAAATCTGATGGAGATATATATTTTAGAATATATTTTTATTGAGTTCAGAGAGGAAGGGAGAGGGAGAAAGAGATAGAAACATCAATGATAAGAGAGAATCATTGATCAGCTGCCTCCTGCTTGCCCCCTACTGGGGATTGAGCCCACAACCTTGACATGTGCCCTTGATTGGAATCAAACCTGAGACCCTTCAGTCCACAGGCCAACACTCTATTCACTGAGTCAAACCAACTAGGGCTGGAGATATATTGAGAAAGTTAAGAGAATGACTTCCATACATAAAGGGTAACATATAATATGGAATTTATTATTTCAAGATGTAGTACTGTTATAAAATATCTTGGAGAAATAAGAAGGTCACAAATAGTTATTAAGACCAGCTGAGATAACCCCCCAGCATGGTTCAGTCCTTGAGCATTGACATATGAACCCAGAGGTCACTGATCCAGTTCGTGGACTCGATTGTGCAGGAGGCAACTGATCAATGATTCTCTCTCATCATTGATGTTTAAATCTCTCTCTCCAAATCCCTTCCTCTCTGAAATCAATAGAAATATATTTTAAAAAAAGAATAGCTGAGATAAAGGGTGATATCATGGAAAAAACAAAACAAAATATGTTCTTAGAGGATTTCCCAGGGGCCTTTGGCAACAGGTCTACATTGAATGGACTGAAAGTCTAATCCAGTATGGCCTTGCTCAGGCAACTGCGAGTTTTTCCCTTGTGATTTAAGTGGATCATTGGCTACTATTATTCTGCTAAATCTTTGAGCTTTTATTACAATTTAGAAAAATGTACATAGAAGAAAATTTTACAGCATTCTCCACTTTAACAAGTCAGTGTGTAACTTTCTCCCAGGGCATTCATGGTTAGGGTTATGAATTCAGTCTTCATGACGCAGCTGAAGCCATATTTTGCTTTTCTCTTAGATGTTGAATTCAGTTGCTCTCTCTAGGTAAATACTAGCCCTTAATAAACAAAGAAATCATAAACAATCAGGTTTCTTTAGCCATTTTGAAACGATGTTATTCTCCATCCCTTTAATTATCCAGCTTTTCAATAGTTCTAAAACTGTGGAGTCTTCCATGAGGTCTGATCTGAAACTTATGTGAAGCACACATCATTCTACTTCCTTTCTGAATCACTAAGCTTTTATCTACAAGAATCTGTCTTTCCAGATATGTGTCTTTTTGCACACTTCTTTATACCTTCGATCGATGAATTATTTAAAACTTGTCTTTATCTACTGTGTGTTCCCATTAATTTACCCATCTCACTATATTTTAAACCATGCACCTCAATTTACGTTTTCCTCTATGTTTGTTGGTACTCTCTTCCATTTAGCTATTTCATTATACTTTCTCATTACCATGCTCTCTTTTATGGGATTTCTTTCTAAGAAAGAGGAGGGAGAAGCAGTTTTGCTCCCTCCTCCACCTTTAATATAACCTCACTTATGTTTTCTAATTTTTTGTAGTCATGTTCAAAAGGTCACTATCTAGCAGGATCTCCAGGGACTATTCTAGAAATGGTGTGGGTTTTTGGGTTTTTTTTTGAATAAATGTTCTGCTTTGGCTGTTTCCCATTAACTGTTTGCCATCTATGGAAACTGCTACTATTCATTCAAAACACTCACAGGCTTTATTCTAGTAACTTTGTGTGTTTTCTTTTTTTGGGGGGGGGCGTGGAGGAGTGGGGAGAGTTACCAGGTATTTTAAGTTTCCTTATAATCTATTAAAAACAAACAAAGACCAAATAGGCTGTCCATATAGACTTCACTTCGTTTTATCTGTGTCAAAAGAAAAAAAAATACTGAAAAACAGCTCTTACTTATTTTCCACAACCTTTCAAACCAATTTTGTTTTGATTTGTCAGCCTTTCCTTGGCTCCTAAATGGAACATCTCAGGCCGTGCAAGCACCTTTTCAATGTTATTAGTTGAGATTATCCTTAGAGACAGATGTCTGATGTTCATGCTTCCCAGTAAGGTTTTTATAGACATAGAATAAGCAAACATGAATGTAGGTGATCTGCAGGGCCAAAATGCTGCCCACATTTGTTTCCTGTGTGAGCATACCATTACTTGAAATTCTCAAAATTATAGTTATTGGCAAGATAGTTTCTCCTGGCATCAATAACAAGCGACATACAATGATTAGGAAATACAGTTAGCTTAATTAAAAATAATATTTGACTACCAGCTGTTGGTGCAGTTTCCCAGCTTCCTTCAAAAATGCCTCTATTCATTTTTATTCCTTTATTCATTTAATAAATACTTACTGGGTTCCTGACATGTGCCACAGCTCTGTAATTCCTGCCCAAATTGAAAAAAGATTATACCACCACTCTAAACAGACACTGGGAGTCAATCTATTGACCGGAAATAAAAGAATTTCTATTATTTGGAAGGATAATAAATGTATGCAGAAAAATGGAGTGGGTCTGCACCTGCTACAACCTCTAACTTAAAGCAGCCCTGTCAACTTGAAAAAAGGAAGCTATTTATTCTTCACTCCATGTCTACCTTTGGGTCTAACTATGCTATCCTAAAGTTGGGCAGCTGTGCATCATCAGTAAGGCACTTTTCTGTGTCCATTTAGAGCAAAATGCAGTTTGGGGATGCCAGATGGCTGAATCCTGGGAGGTAAAGGTCCTCCTAGTGGGGGCTGTAGATTGAGTTGGGAACAAAAGAACCTGGCCTATTGTATGTTATTTGTTGGAGGTTATGATTTTGAATGCACTCCAGTTGGATCAGTGAATCAGAGGATCACGTCACAGGCTGGGGAGGCTCTCTCCAGTAGAGGCTCTGACCACTGGAGGCTGGCCTGGAAGCATTGATGTGCTTTCTGTTTGATTTGTACTTCTTAGCATGTCAGCTTGCCTTTCAGTTATTTACAAATAATAAATAATTAGTAAACACAGTTATTTTATCATCTATTTCTGATCATTCCAGTTACCTGACACGTGTCTGTTTCTATTTGTCCTTTCTCTTCTGGTTCTTACATGGTATCTCGCTCCCTTTTGTGTCTCATTTTCATTCACCATATTTTGCTCAGTGACCTTGAAAAATAAGTTTTGGTGATTTTCCACCCTAAGATGATGGTTTCTTTCTCTGGACAGGATGTGGGTTGGCCCTTTCCAGGTTCTGGGGATGCTTCCAGACAGGAACCACTTTTAACCAAGTTCACAGCTTAGAGTTCTCTGGACCATGAAGAATATGTTAAATGACCTGAAAACCTGTGTGAAGTTGGACTATGATCTTGTTTTTCAGGGCATTTTTTTTTCCTTCTTGTATCAGTGACACAGTCTTCCCTGCGTTTCTATGGGGGGAAGTGAGGTATTTGGTTCTGGTTCACTCTTATCCTAATGGCTTCATCTGCCCTCTTTTCATCCAATGGGTTCTCTCTGGAAAATTTTATTCAGTTGTGTGACAACTATTAGTGACAATAAAATCTAAATCTATCTCCCTCTCTCTGAGTGCCAGACTGATGTTTCTGACTGCTTTCTGGACATTTCCATGCTGAGTTTATTGCTGTTCTCACTTATTTTCTCCCCATCCTACTTTTCTCACTTATAACATGTTCTCTTCCTGTATGACCAACTTGCTTACTACCTTCAGTATCTTGTTGTTAATTTTCCCATTGTAATATTTAAAAAAATTTTTCTTTGAAGAATGTTAGCTGCCAATGCCTTAATGTAGCTTCACATCCTATCTAATAAAGAGGGAATATGTTAATTGACTGTCACACCTTCACAAAGATGGCAGCACCCAGTCCCCTCAGCCCTGCCTCATCCAGCTGGAGTCCCCCAGTCCCCTCAGCCCTGCTGGGAAGGCAGTTGGGGTGATCAGGCCAGCAGGGGAGCAGTTAGGTGTCAATTAGGCTGGCAGGTAGAGTGCTTAGGGGGCAATCAGGCAGGCAGGCAGGTTTATGGTTAGGAGTCAGCAGTCCTGGATTGTGAAAGGGATGTCCTACTGCTGGTTTAGGCCCGACCCCCCAAGGGGTCCCAGATTGGAGAGGGTGCAGGCTAGGCTGAGGGACAACCCCCTCCCCCGTACATGAATTTTGTGCACCAGGCCTCTAGTACTAATATATTGCTCATCATAGAACAACTTAATTGTGTATTTGCCCTTTCAGAAGCAGTCTCCTTCCTTCTCTACAACTCCATTGCATTCTCTCTGCCCAGGAAACTGACCTTTAGGCCTGTACCCTGTACCCACATGGCCCTTGTGCTCTTATTTTTGCTAGGCTCAGCCAGAGGAAGGCCATGGCAGAAGATGGAGTATAGGAGGGTAGTGAGAGAAGGTTATTATCCGATTCTTTCCCCTAGGGTCACCATGGTTGCCTGCAGCACTCTTTTAAAGAGCACAGCTCCTGTTGGATGATGACATTCTTACACATAGTCCCCTCTTGCAGGCAGCTCCTCTAGCAGGTGCTATTCTGTGACAGGGGGCCACTCTTTTAGCTTATTTGAAAGACTATCTTCCCTGGCCCTTTAATCCTAGAGGGGCAAGAACTCCCAGATTACTCCACTATTCTGTTTGTTATCTCTAAAACCTCATACATTTTTGAACAATTCCTCTAACTCTCCTCAATAATGCCATTTAATTGGGCCATCTGAGTGACCCTGACTGATGC
This sequence comes from Myotis lucifugus, assembly GCF_000147115.1. NCBI lineage: Eukaryota > Metazoa > Chordata > Mammalia > Chiroptera > Vespertilionidae > Myotis > Myotis lucifugus. Next base: position 316,664 of record NW_005871392.1, read on the forward strand.
AGTAACACACAGAGCCCTCTAGGTGTGATCTCATTTCTCATCTTTACACCTCAAAACCTTTCATTAACTTCCCTATCCACATATCCAGCCACTAGGTTATGCTGGTATATGCTGTTCTCGAGACCTGAATTGTTCTTTCACAATTCATTGCTATTTATTGTGATTTTTCCATTCCCTGGAATGTTCCTCTTCCTCCTTCCTCCCCCCTTTTTTTCTCCTCCTCCTCCTCCTCCTCCTCCTCCTCCTCCTCCTCCTCCTCCTTCTTCTTCTTCTTCTTCCTCTTCTTTGCCTTGACTGAACAAACTCTGTTCTACCCTTTTAGACCAAAATGAACTATTACCTCCCTGTGGTACATTGTATAATTGTCCAAATAATTGCTGCCCCTCCATCTAGGGCCTTTCTATAGGTCCTATCCGTGGAATAGGATTATACCTCCCCTTCCATTAATAGCAGCTTGTCTATGTGACCTGTTTTAGTGCATGAAGTATAAGTGGAAATAATGCCTTCAGTTTTCCTATCAGGAGCTTTAAGAACCATTGCATGGCTCTGCCATCTTTCCTTTCCCTCTGCTGTGAAATGGCAATGACTTTGATAGAGATCCTCCTCCCACCTTGATTCTGGAGCCAGAGCAGAGCTACATTTGATTCACCATAAACCAATGTGATGTGAATAAGGAAACTAACAAACAAAACCTCCCACAACAACTTAATTTTGAGATTGTTACTACAGCATAACTTGGGCTGAGCTGTTTTACTTCTTTCATAGTGACAGTTACACAAATATTTTTCTTCAAGAATTTTTACCTTTCACTATTTTATAATAGTGTGAATGGGGTTTAGTTAACAAGGGATTTTAAAGTAAATCATTCATCAATGGGATATAACAGTAAATATTAATTAACAGTTTTGTTTGAAGAATATTTAATTACGAGGCCAAGTTCATGATATATTATTAAGAGAAAAACACTTTACCAAATATTATATATCATATGATTCCATTTGTGTAAAAATAAAATGAATTAAATATATACTTCTTTTTTTATAGTTTTCTACATTTTTAAAGTGCTATATAATAGTCTTGTATCACTTTTATATTCATAAATAAAATGTTATTTAAATATTACCTTCTTTCTAATGCCATCTCCAATTTTTCTAGGTGAAACTTAATATTCTTTCCTCTTTGACTACATGCTATTATGAGATATTATATTTTGCTCATAAATCTCTTCCCTTAAGGAATTAAAAGACATACCTATCTCATAATGTTATTGAGGTAATGAAAAGAGATAATTCATGTAAATCACTTTATATAATGTCTCACATATAGTAACTACTCAGTAAGTACTGTTTTATGATCCTATTTTGGTGTTTTGGAAATTTTAAAAAATGAATATACTTTTTTGGGGGAAACAAAAGTTAAATGGCAAAATGACTTTTGGGCAATCAGTTATATCGACTGCCCTTAGAAAGTTGTCATCTTCTTGCATTTGAGTCCTCCTCTTTTCATATGGGAGGCTAAAGGCTGTGCCTATGAGATTTGAAAAACATAAGTGGTTGAAAAATCTTTTCTTTTTCTAAAAATGAGTATATGTCTTCCTTGAGTGCCTTAAGCATTTTGGAGCCCAGATTCTTGAATACACACCTGTATTTCCTGTTCCCAACACGCTCCTTTGGGAGGTGCCAGTAGTGCAAAAGATATTGCAAATATACAATCCATGGGAGATGATTCAAAACCAATTTATTTTTGTTTTCAATTGTCTCTTAAAAATTTATTTGGAGAGGCTAGCTTTTTTCCCCTGCCACTGGATTATTTTTTATCTGACTCATACATAATGGGTATTTTAAGTGTAAAAACACATTTTCAATTCAGAAAGTATCTGTGTTCAGCCCAAGACATTAATCAACCCTTCATTCTTCATTCAAAGGAGAGGCCTCTCCAAGCTCTCTCCCAGTTAAGTCTGGAGGCCTGGTTTGGCAGGTGGCCCAATTGGGGGGAAGGGACTCTGTCTTCTCTTCTCAGCTCTGCACAGGCTAACTGGCTACTTTTTAGTTACCACCAGGCTTGGGGAGTAGGAGGAAAGAAGAGGTCAAGGGATAGCATAGAAAAGTGCTTGCTGTGTTGGTATCTGGTATCCTCTCAGGTTTTGTACTCTGCCTGGCAGAGGTTTAAAATGAATGTTTTCTACATACATGCTTATTAGTATTTCCCTGGGCTTCATGCTGGGCTTCTCTAGACCATTTTCCTTAAGTTGCATGAGACCTTTAATTAGGCCGGTCCCTTCTCCCCACTCTCTGCTTCTCTATGGTCCACCCCACACGCAGCATTTTGGTGGCAGAGTCCCCTCCCCTTCCAGGTGTCCTCTTGGTCCAGGTGGACTCACCATGTGGCCCACATTTGGCCCATGGGAAAGAGCCTGACACAACTGACTTCAACATGGGTGGTAGTGTAATTGTTTAGCAAGCAGAATCCTGTCTTTAGTGTCCCTGAACTACAGGGAACTAATATTAGGTCCTCAAAGTGGGTTAGTTAAAGCTCTGTCCTCCCTTATGAGAGGGTCCCAACCTTCTCTATTTCAGGGGCTCTGTTTCATAACTTAGATATCTCCATTGATCTTCTCTTAAAACTTCTTCTTCACATTCTAACCACTTTTTAAAATTCTTGGTCTAGCTGAGGGATCCCAAAGTGGTAGAAATATTTGTTAAATATTTCCTTGTAAATTCTGCATTTTAGCCTGGTACTTCACTTTGGTATTCCAGGATTATTATGTCTGGTGGCTAGGTGGACACTAAAGTGCTGACATAATTTCTATTAACTTCAGGAAATGGTGGAGCATGCAGGTAAGACATATGAGTTGAGAGAAGCAACATTCTGGCAGGTTGTAAAGCCAATGGGAGGAAGAATACTTAGTGATATTTAAGAACACAGATCAACATGGATTTATATCTTAGCTCTTCCAGTGACTAGCTATAACTTTAGGCCAGTGACTCAACCTCAGGTTTTCATCTGTAAAACTAGGGTAATAATAGTATCTATCTTATAGGCTGTTGTGAGGATTAAATGAGATAATGCATGTAAAGAACTCAGCACAGTGTCTGGCATGTGGCATGGTACCAGGCCAGAACTGGGAATAAAAAAAAATAGGCCACACATACTATCAAAGTATCATGCCCATGCCGGTGTGGCTTTGTGACTTCAAAGCTCCTTGTGGCAGAATCCTAAAGGCTCTCTGCCTCTGGTAGCCACCCTCTCCTCACAAGCTTTTCTGGTCCTGCGATTCCCATCACATAAAGTGAAGTGCTCCATCCAGTTTTCAGCCTAAGGTAATGCCTCAGTATTGGTTTAGGCAGAGGCTGAGAGCGGCTTTATTATCTCAAGACCATAATTTTCATGTGGACCCAACTTCCGGAATGAGTTCTATATGCCCTGGCCCTTGCCTGTCTGAGCTGTAATCCATGTAATTCCTTTCTCATTCTTGATGCTAAAATGACCTTGGCTAACTTTTCCACTCTGCTTTTTCCCCCCTTTTCATTCTGCACCACCTAATAGGATGCTGTATTGATTTGAGTAAGATGACAGCTTTGTCATTTGGAGAAAAATTTTTACATGGTTTCATAAGGAGCTTTCTAAAGCACAAAGCAATTTTGTCATTGAATCCTAAATGCTCTCTTTAGTTCCATTTCAAGATGGCTTTCCCAGAACCAGATGAAAGTCTTCAAAATGACTTCTGACAACTATGAAATGACAGTGGCATTCCTGCCACCATGTTGTTTGTAATCTACAGGAAAGGATGAAAGGCATTAAAAAGAGAATGGAACCACTTTCACTAGAGAATTGCTAATTTTGTAAGGTTATCAAACCCCCCAAATTAGCATTTAATTATTCTTTAAAAGTTTTCACTATCCAATTTCTTTAAACATACACTTTGGGGATAGGGATTATAGTAGTTTCTTATCTCCAGATAATCAAGCCTAAACATCTGTTGACACTAAATTGCACCACCTTATATTCAGTTCAGTGGTATGGCAGAGTAGCTCATTTTTATATTTTAAAAAACGTATCTGATAGTTAATGGATGTAATGGTTAATTTTTTTCTTAAACATCGGAGAAAATGCCTTTAAGCTACACTTTCCCTTCAACTATAGCTGATAGAAATGTGCATTTAAAAATTTACTTGCATATTTTAAAAAATACACCTAAGATTAGTATCTGCATAATATACCAGGGTATTTGGAATTTTTCTTTTCAAGTGTTTTCATTATTTCATTGATGCTGTAAGGAAAGAACCTGGGCATCCGGGTGCCCTGCACTTGTCTTCGTTATCTGGCAATGTCATCCTGAAAAGCGAGTCTATGATGGCACTATATCTTCATTGAATTTCATAGGATTTATGGAATATTACCATCTTATATAGACCAGTGACTCTTTTATAAATTAATGATATTTATTCACCTAATAAAATGCTTACCTCCATTTTGTGTTACTAGTGTGTGAAATGACGCTAGAAGTCCCTGATGTACTGAGAACCTGATTTTATCCCTGAGGGACTCCACAGTTCTCATCTTACACTTGTGTGTCTCCGGCATGTGAGCTTCTGCAAATGAGGAGAGGCATGCAAAGGGCTGCAAAATTGAGTGGGAGGTAACGTAAGACCTAGCACATTTTCTTTCAAGACACTAATACAATACTTAGAATGATTAAATAATTTTTCTCTGTGATTTTGTTTCACAGCACTTTACTATGATGTTCCTAGGTATATTTTTGTTATTGTTGTATTTACCACGCTTGAGTTGTATGGTATGTTTTGAGTCTGTGGCTTAAAGTTTTTTATCATTTTTGAAAAATTCTCAGATAACATCTCAAATTTTGATTCTGCCCCTTTTCTGGTATCTGTGCCTCCTGAGACTCCAGTTATGTTCACACACCACCTTTTCATTGTGTCCCTCAGGTCTTACTCTTTTTTTCCTATCATTTCCAATCCCTTTTCTCTGTGTGCTCCAATCTCTATATCCAGCGCATTGATTCTTTCTTTAGCTGTATCCAATTTGATGAAAAGGAGACTTTTTCTGAAGATGGTTTGTTGAGCCCACATATCAGGCATGAATCTATGCATTGGGAGTGCATCAGTGAACAGACAAAAGTTCCATCCTTTTTAAACTTATACTCTTGTGGAGGGAGACAGACTTTAAACAAAAATACAGTAAGTATGCAATGTAGTCTTATAGAAGGCATTAGGTACTATGGAGAAAACAGAGCAGGATGACTTCAGCAAGCCAGTTCTTATCGAGAAGTTGACATTTGAGCAAGGAGGTGAGCGAGTGAGTGACAAAGGACAGTCAGACAAAGACCCTATCGGGTTTTTTTTTGTTTGTTTTTTTTTAAAAAGCAAACTTTGCTTACCAGAACAGTTTAGATTTACAGAAAAATTGAGCATACAGTACAGAATTCCCATATAACACCCTACCCTACCCTGCACACTGTTTCTCCTATCAGTGACACCTTTCCTTAGTATGGAACATTTAATAAACCAATATTCATACATTTTTCTGGACCAAGGTCCATCCTTCATTCAGATTTCCTTTGGTTTTTTTTTGTTGTTGTTTTTTTTTTGTTTGTTTGTTTTTAAATCTTTATTGTTCAGATTATTACATTTGTTCCTCTTTTTTCCCCCCATAACTCCCCTCCTTCCAGCTCCCACCCCACCCTCCACCCTCACTCCCCACCCACTGAGTTCATCCATAGGTGCATGATTTTTGTCCAGTCACTTCCCGCATCTCCCACACCCCTTTTCCCCCAAGAATAGTCAGTCCATTCCCTTTCTATGTCCCTGATTCATTATAATCACCAGTTCATTCTGTACATCAGGTTATTTATTCACTTGATTCTTAGATTCATTTGTTGATAGATGCATATTTGTTGTTCATAATTTGTATCTTTACCTTTTTCTTCTTCTTCCTCTTCTTAAAGGATACCTTTCAGCATTTCATATAATACTGGTTTGGCGGTGATGAACTCCTTTAGTTTTTCCTTATCTGTGAAGCTCTTTATCTGACCTTCAATTCTGAATGATAGCTTTGCTGGATAAAGTAATCTTGGTTGTAGGTTCTTGGTATTCAGCACTTTGAATATTTCTTGCCATTCCCTTCTGGCCTGCAAAGTTTCTGTTGAGAAATCAGCTGACAGTCGTATGGGTATTCCCTTGTAGGTAATTGAGCCTCTTTCTCTTGCTGCTTTTAAGATTTTCTCTTTGTCTTTTGCTCTTGGCATTTTAATGATGATGTGTCTTGGTGTGGTCCTCTTTGGATTCCTTTTGTTTGGGGTTCTCTGCACTTCTTGGACCTGTAAGTCCATTTCTTTCTCCAGGTGGGGGAAGTTTTCTGCCATTATTTCTTGAAATAGGTTTTCAATATCTTGCTGTCTCTCATCTTCTGGCACTCCAATAATTCTGATATTAGACCGCTTAAAGCTGTCCCAGAGGCTCCTTACACTATCTTCACACTTTCGGATTCTTTTTTCATTTTGCTTTTCCAATTGGGTGTTTTTTGTCGAATCTTTGGTTTGATTCTTGTGCTCCTCTGGTCTGCTATTGGGTATAATATTCTTTATTTCAGTCCGTGTATGCTTACTTTCTAATTTCTTTATCGTAGCATCGAGGGTCTCATTAGTTTTCGTGAGGCTCTGCACAAATTTATGGCAAGCCCTCAAAATTGCGATTCTTAGCTCCATATCCTCCATTTCTGTCATGTTTTTTTGTCTCCGCATCTTATATGCTTTCTTGGTGCACCCCTTTGTGGTCTCTGTGCCCAGTCTTGTTCTAGCCAAGCCTTAATTGTTGTAGTTAACACTAGAGGGATTTGACCACCAGGCCGACTGGCTGTAGGAATCAGCTGTGGAAAACGTCTGTCTTCTGGGGAGGCGCTAGTCCAGCCTTTGCCTGAGGCGATCGGCAAATGGCCGTGCGCAGGACTTGGGCGGGGCGGGCTCAACAGGGCGGGGGGAGGGAGCCGCTATGACTGCTCTCAGTCCGTCCCCAGGGGCTCTGCCTCTCTGTCCCCGTAAACCGCTGCAAACCTCGGGGGGGCCGTAGCCAGACAGTCCCACTTCTCCCGTTTGAGTCTGGGACCCTAGAGACTCGCCTGGATCTGTAGCCCAGAGTCTGAGACTCGCTCCTGATTGAAAACGACAATCGCGCCCTCAGCCGCCAGCCCCGCTTTGCGCGCGCACCCTCACCACCGCACCGCCGTACCTTTAAATTTTCCACACTGCGCCTCCGCTGAGCGTCGGAATGCTGTTGTTTTTGCTTCTAGTTGAAGAGACTCTCCTCAGCCAGCCTTCCCGTGGTTCTGGTTGATGTCCGCTCCGACTTTTAGTTGTATTTTTGAAGTGGTTGTTCGAGGCAGCAAACTCCGGTGTTTACCTATGCCGCCATCTTCGATTCTCCACCCCTATCGGGTTTTTAAAAAGATATATTTTATTGATTTCAGAAAGGAAAGGAGAGGGAGAGAGAAATAGAAACATCAATGATGAGAGAGAATAATTGATTGGCTGCCTCTTGCATGCCCCCCACTGGGGATCGAGCCCACAACCCAGGCATCGAACCTGGGACCCTTTAGTCTGCAGGCTAGCACTTTACCCACTGAGCCAAATCAGCTAGGGCAACCCTATGTTTTAACAGAATCATTCTGGCTACTATTGAGAATGGATTATAGGAAACAAGAGTGAGAAAAATAAAGTCATTTAGGGGCTATTGAAATGATTCTGGCTCTGACCAGGGTGTTAGCAGAGGAGATGGTGAGAAGGGACTAGATTCTGGAAATAGTTTGATTGTGGGATCAACAGGATGTACAAATGGACTAGATATATAACGTGAGAGGAAAAGAGATGTCAAGATTGACCACAGGCTTTTTTGCCAATAGCTGAGATGGGGAAGAGGTATGAAAGGAAGTCAGAAGTTTCGTTTGGGGCATAGCTGTAAAACAGTCAATTGTCAATGTAATTAGGCAAACTGTCACACTTTCAACCACTTTACCTAGTCTTAGTTACTCATTTGTCTTATTTTATGTGTTGTTTACTATCTGTTTGTCCTATTAGAATGTGAGCTCCAAGAAAGCAGGCATCTTTTTCAACTTGTGTACCAGTGGGTCCTAGAATATTACTTGGCAAAAAACATGTGCTCTATAAATATTTGTTTAATGAATCAATGAATGCATGTAATTTTCCAAGTGGATAGATTGACATTTGAAGTGCTTAGTACTTCAGGTTAGTTGTGAAGGCTAGATATTATGTAAAAACACATAGATTTTTAAAGCATAATATAGACAAAAGTGCCTCTATATGTCTGTGACTTTTAAAATTAATATTGACATCTATATGATGTGGGAAGCAGCTACAATAGTGATTAAAAGCCCAGGCTTTGAAACCAGAGAGACTTTGGTTTGAATCTCAGTGTAGCTATTTCTAGCTGAATGACTTTGGGAAAATTACTTAATTTCTCTGTGCCTTCATGCTGAAGTTAGCATGGGAAAACTAACTTCAGCATACAACAACTTGGGAATAATATTATCCATACAGAATTTTTGTGATTATTCAATATAATTATGCTCATAAAGGGTATGGATGACATAGTAAATGCTCAAAAATCAGAGTTATTGTTATTATTCTGTCTCCTGGTTGATATATCTAATAGTAAATATTCATAGTGTTTTAAAAGGCCCTGTTATATCTTATCCTTTTTTTATATCTTCTGGGTAGATCACACATCTTCTCCATTACATTTTGTTTTGTCCATTTAATAGGCCTACCATTTTAATCTGCCTTTTCTTTCAAGATTAACTCTATGCTGCACATTTTTGGTTGATGATATTTCCCAAGGACTAAGGGTTAGTGGGAAGGAGAATTAGGAGGAAAAATAGCCAGATCAGTAAGGCAATAAAATTGAGCAAAAGTCACCTGATAATAAATTCAAGATTAGGGGATTTTATTCCCAAACCAGTAAACATGCTGGAAATTTTGTTTTAAGAAAAAATGTTCTGTCCCTGTAAATGGTATTCTGGTGGTCTTCCTAGTGGGACTATAACCATTTCTCAGGTGCCGAGGAAGACGAAATACCAGGGCTGGGGTGGTACACACAGCTGGGATGGTGGTGTTTGTTCCAGTGGAAGCTGGCTCTGGGGCTTGTGGGTCTGTCTGTCTGTTGTGTCCTGCATGGCAATGAAGTTGTCTAGACACAAGGAGGTCAACTAAGGTGTGGTGGTTTTTTATACAACACTGCAGAGTGATGCAACAGATGGTATTATGCCAAAGGACAATGTTCCTAACCTGTGGCACTAGAGCCCTGGGCAGGGAGCACAGGAGACAAGAACAAACACCAGCTTGCCCTGTACTCATTAAAGTTTAAAAAAAAAAAACTTGACAGGGAATATAGCGTTACAAGGTGCTACAAGGAGAGAATTTAACCTTCAATTCTGAATTTCCTGACATCTCCTGTCTTGGGATAGGTACTCAGTAATTCATGACCCCACTTGTTCATTTCTTTGCTTCCTCTGACCCCAACTTACCCCATTTTACTAAGGTAATGGCACGTCATGTATGGAACTATTCATTTGGGCACAGAGGTATTGGCAGTCTTGCATTTCTACCATTTACACAAGACAGTGATGACTGACTATTGGGGTTCCTGAGCTTATGTTGTTTATCTGGAAGAGACAAAAATGATCATTATGCTCACTCCTCCTAAGGAGCTGAATGTGTCCACTTGGGACCAGGGATCCATGGATGTGCTTAGAGTTCTGTGAGCTCCCTCAAATTACACACAGTATTTAATGTATGGGCATGTTTGAATTTTTCTGGAGAGTTCAGACCTCTCTCTTATATGGCCTTGCATGCAGGCTCAGCATTTAGACATGAGCAGGAGAGGGTTCTAGACTAAAGAAGGGAATGCCACTGCTGAAAAGAGCCAATGTTCTTCTCAGAACTCTCTTCCCTCTTTGTTGAGCCTTTGTTCCGATCGTCTACTGACTCCTCCCAGGAAGAGGCTTCTAAGCAACTTCCTGCTTATTTCCACAATGGCCTGGCTTGATCCTGGGAACAAACACTCCTGCATGTGGTCCCTTCCTTTCAACACTTCCACTGATTATGGAAGTAATGAAGGGATCTTCTCCCTCTTGACTTGCTTACTATACAGTTTTAAATATCATGATGGACATACGTTTGAATTGCACTTTTCTGTTCAGCTGTCTAGGATGGCCCTAATGAGGTGAAGGGCTGAAACCTTCAGGACAGTTGACACCAGTTTGAGGTGGGCTGGTGATAGAGAACTTGATGAAGTGAGAGGTCAGCTACCCACAGAGGGAACTACCAGTGGAAAATAGATACCAGTGCCCTCTCTCCACACTTACCTTCTTCTTGCACTGCATTTGTGCAAACCTTATAAACCCGATTCCTTTTGGGGGGCAGTGATTCTCTCTTCACATCATTAAAATTGGAGGCTCAGAGAAACAGTGCCTCATTATCAAATCTCAGCCCAGTACTTATGCTTTTTGACCTTGAAATATGGAATTTTATTAGAGCTGGGCTTCTTGCTGCTTAGGGGGAGGAGCCTATGGAATTCACTTTTCTTCTCTGAGTTGGCACCACCTCTGGCTGTGGCCCATGCAGCCTCAGAAGACCTCATCTACAGAAGAAGCCAGGGATAAATCCCTCTTGCAGGAAACTAGATGATGCATGCTCTCTTTCATTTTTCTTCTGAGCTCTGGGTTCAAAAACCTCTTGTCCATGCTCAGATGATTGCTTTTCTAAGAGATCAGCAGCCAAGCACAAAGCTGAAAGTAGTTACTGGGCTGTTCTTCAGAGGAAGGACTCCAAGAAGCAGTCAGAGAAAAAATCATTGTTCTAACCATGCCTGTAAAGAGCAGGTGTTCAGCAGGACCATTAGATTTGTGTCTGACAGTTCCAGATTCCTTTCATAGCTTGTCCATTTACTACTACCCAGTGATCTGAGCATGTTGCTTAACCCACCTAAGCCTCAGTTTCTTTTCTTTCTTTTTTTATTGAATTTTTGGGGATGACATAGGTTAATAAAATTATATAGGCTTCAGGTATATGATTC
>NW_005871392.1:327868-344114 GCF_000147115.1 Myotis lucifugus
ATTATATGTATGTTCACCACCCCAACACAAGTAAAGTCTCCTTCCATCACCATTTACTCCTTGTTTACCCTCTTCTACCTCCCCCACCCCCTTTTCCCTCTGATAATCACTATACTGTTGTCTATGTCTATGAGTTTTTGTTTGTTTGTTTTTCTTAATTTCTTTACCTTAGCCTCAGTTTCTACATCTGTTAAATGAGAACAGTAATACTCCTTTGTGGTTGGAAGTTTATCTGCCCAGCAGATAGATAGTAGATGTGCGTGTAATCAATGTTAGCAATACTCATCATTACAATTCTTAATATCAATTATCTGTATTACTTCTACTTGCAGTAGAATAATTTAAGAACCATATTATTGCCTAATTTATATTATCTAATGCCTCAAAATATTCTTTCTATTTATAGGTTTCTACTTTAGAATATATCACTTATTTAACACAGTAAATGCTGGCCACAAAATCTAAACTATCTCCAGCTACTGTTTAGTCTTCTTCTTTTTTATTTTCTTCATGAAATCTATAAGCACTGGGAACATTGGTGTATTTATTAACTTATTTAATGATCAATTATTTCCCCACATCAAAATATAAGCTCTAAGGGAAATGGCTGTATAGCTTAGAATGTTACTGGTATACAGTAAATTTTTCAATAATTTTTTGTCAAATGAATGAATGAATGAAAAATAAAAAGAAGTCCTTGCCAGTGTGGCTCAGTTGGTTGGAGTGTTGTCCTATAAACTGAAAGGTCGCGATTTGATCCTGGTCAGGGTACATACCCAGGTTGCAGTCCAATCCTTGGTCAGGGCATGTGCAGGAGACAACCAATTGATGTTTCTCATATCTCTCTCTCTCTCTCTCTCTCTCTCTCGCTCTCTCTCTCTCTCTCTCTCCTTCTTCTCTCTAAAATCATTAAAAAAGAAAAAACAGTAAAAATAAAAAGAAGAACCAATACACAAAGGAATGAATAATGCAGGGCTTCAATGTAAGTATCATTGGTCTAGCAGCAGACATATGAGGATACATAAAAGACTAACAGAGGGAATAAATGACAGGCTCTAAGAGGAAAAGATAAAGTTCCATGGAAGGTTGGGAGAGAAAAAGATAACTTTCAACAGTTCAGAGACTGCTTCATGGAGAAAGTGTCTTTGTGCTTAGATATGAAGGGGGTGGGAGCTGTGGATTGAATGGGTGAAGGGCATTCCAGGTGGAAGGACAGCAGAAGTGAAACCAGCAAAGGAGATGGAAGGACACTCAGGGGTGGCAAATAAAACATGACTTTTGAGTAATGTCACCTTACCCCTCCCTATGCTCATTGCTGCCTTCATCCCCATTTGAAGCATATATTATTCCTACTGTAGGGTTACCTGAATTTCTACATTTTCATTGAAGCTTTTCAAGACCTCCTTAGACTCTTTGAAGTTTACCTGATATGAATTCTTATTGTTTCACCATTCATTTGGAACTTATATAGTGTCTGTATTATTATTGACTATAGGCCTGGTGCACAGATTCGTGCACCAGTGGGGTCCCTAGGCCTGGCTTGCAGGGATCAGGCTGAAACTGGTTCTCTGAAATCCCCTGAGGGGTCCCGGATTGTAAGAGAGCAGTTCTCGGGTGATGTACCCCAGAATTGGGATCCCTCCTCTCTGGTTCCGGGTGTGTCACCCTAGAACAGCAGCTGCCAAGTCACCACAGCTCAGCAGCTCTTGTGTTGAGCATCTGCCCCCTGGTGGTCAGTGAAAATCATAGCTACTGGCTGGTCGGCTGGTCACTTAGGCTTTTATATCTATAGATTGCTCTCCTATTGTATGTCCTACCAAAATAGACAACTGACAAGCTCTTTGAAGGGCAGGAGACAGGGACCTCTTCCTGTGAATCCATCTGTGTATGTTTGCATATATCATTACTCAATAGATATGGGTTGGGTGACCTACATAGCAAAGTAACTTAAAACAATCTTGCAGAAAGTCTTTATTTCCAGCTTCTGTGCAGAATTAATGCCTTAACTTCCAAAAGTTTGGGTGGGTCTGAAGAGCAAGCTCCTTTAGAAATAGAATATTTCAGAGGTAAGAAGCGTCACTTGTGCAGGATTTATTTTATGGATCATGAAACTGAAGGCCAAGGAACTTGGAGCTAGAGACTCATGATGATATTTTGAGTTTGAAAGGTTGAAAAGGTTTGTAAGACTTGGTGTTTTACATTAGCTCAGGGAAACTTCCTATGGGAAGCCAAAATACAAAGTCTCTAAGAAGCTCCTGAGTATAAAGTATGTACTCACAGACCCTCTAAACAATGACTATTACTGAAGTAAGACTTTTGACTAATAGAGGACTATTTTTGGAGCTTGAAGCTGGAAGAAAAATTTGGATCAGGGATCTGAGTCATTCCCTGTTATTCCCAGTTAATTACCACAATCCTGCTTGAGGGAATCTATTGCTAAGTAATAAAAATAGATAAGGCCCAGAAAGGAATGTGGGTAACTGTTATGCCTGAAGTTACTTTAGGAAAATAAATTATATGAAAAGGGAAATCTTATAGAAAAGAAAGTCTATCAAAAAATGAAAATACTATGATTGCTTTAAAGCCTACACTTAGAAGTAAATAAAAACAAAACATAATATCCTTGTTTATGTGAATAAAGATTTCTTATAATCCTAATAGATTATTATTAAATTTCTACTATTTGAAGGTTTTAAAAAATTGCTGTATCATGACACTTTCAGTGGAATAGGCTAATCTTACTCAGTAGAATCAAGGGAATAAAATCTCAGAACGTGAATTCTCTTCCACGGGGTAGTATTATTTATAATGGCAGCAGTTATGGATCAAACAATTGGACCTTCAGAGTGAAAAATGAGCAGGTCAAATGATTTTTTAAAGTTTTAGAGCTGTGAATAATGATTAGCTACAGTTAGTCTGTGCTAAGTGATAACAGTAACTTAACTGTTACTGTCACAATAACACTGTTGAACTTTCTTCCTCCTTTTGCTGTTTTTTTCTCACCTTTTTTCACTCTAACTATTCTTTTGCTTTACTTCTGTCTTTCAATCTCTAACTTTACCTGCACTTGTGTATGAATTTTTCTTTATTTTCCCTCTCTACCTTTTTTTCTTACTGTTTTTGTTGTTGTTTTTATATCTCCTTTCTTGATTTTCTCCCTCATTTCTTCTTCCTTCATCTTTTGCTGTCTCTACTTGAAAAGTAAATGGCTATAATAAAATATATGTATATATTAATTATTAATTATTTAACGGGGCATCATTTTTCACACCTTAAAATTTAGCGTCAATCTTTATCTATGCTTCTTAGTTTGGGCCTTTTGAATTTGTTAACTCTTTACTTTATGCCTATAACAGAACTTTGTGAGCATTTACCATGTCCCGGGGCTACAGGTGATGGAGGGAGCTAAGAAGATACACACTTCATTTTCCCTGGCCTTGAACTGCCCTTAGGCTACTGAGAGAGAATCAGGCTTGTAAGGAGATATAATGCCAGAATATCACGCACTGTAATTCAAATAGGAACTTGGGGCTGTGGGAGAGAAGAGAAAGATGAATTAACTCTGCTTAGGGTGGGGAGGAAAGTTCTCTAGAAAAGAGTGGACTTGATGGGAGCCTTAAAATAAGGACAGGGGTGCAGGTGGAAAATAGAGAAGAGGGTTTTGGGTTTTACTTCTATTTAACCGTGTACTAATTCTCTATAATTGTTAGAGGCCTTGATGAAAAGGTGTTGCCAGTGATAGGCCCCTAAATCCTTTAGGACCTTTCAGACTGGGAGAGAAGACTTCAGATAACTTCTGCCAAGAATAAGGGTTTTGGGTCCATGGCAGCTGCAGGGCATCATGAGGAGACAGACAATTAACACAACATCCACTAAAGAAGAATTTCTCAAATTGTTTCAGAGATGTTAATAGATGGAAAATAGCATTCTATGGTCAAATAGTTCGATAAACAGTGAGTTAAAAATGTTATAAGCTGTATTCAGGACTATTCTAATATGCTAATATTCACCTTTTTTTTTCAAAAGGGATACATTAAGAAGCATTTTTCAAACTGATTTGACCTTGGGTACCCACCCCCCCATCCACCCACACACACACACAGGTTTGGAATTGAACATTCCTCACACAAAATCCATGGGTTTTCCTGTAAATCAAGTCACTAGCACCTTTCTAACCACTGCTCTGAGAAGATACTAGTAGCTCTTTGAGCTGTGGGCCTGCCTGCTTGCCTGCCACAGCCCAGAGCAGAGAGAATGGAGACAGATGTGGTGTGACTCCTTCCCAAGGCTCACTCCTAAGCACTAGCTACTTACAAGTTGTGTAACCCCAAGCAAGCCTCATACCTTCTCGGAACTGCTGCTTCCTTCCCTCCCACTTCATCCATGGCAGTTAAGGGGATGCAGGTGTTGCTAATAAACCTTGGAGATTGTACTTTTGCCAAGGATATTTGATTTTGGGTAAGGAGCTACAAAATAGATCTTTCAGAGACAAAAGAAGAAATCTTCTAGAGGTAGTTTTTTCAGCATTTTGTCTGACAGGAAGAAACTGGTTTAGTATTAAATGGGTAAATCAACACCACAGAGTCTGTTTATCTATTGAGCCTCTGTGTGAAATTTGGTTTCCCAAACTCCGCTCTAGAAAGGGATGCTCAAGGTGGACTAGAGAGTCAAAAAAGGGCATAGAAACCAATTAGTACTTACCCTTCAGAGAAAGGGCATTTGGAGGGTAAATCTTATGTCTTCTGAGTAAAAATGGAAGGAGGAATGAACTAAACAAAGGAAGACCTTTGGCTTTGCAGTGGTGGTGGGGGGCGGGGGACACAGACCATTTAAATTATTTAATGCAATTTACATCACTAATTTTTTTATGTATGGCACCTATGACCTTCATTACATTATGTCTCAGCAAGATAAGCTATTAGAAAAAGAACTCAGTGAGGAGTGAATGTTTATAGGAATTCTTAATTGCGAAGAAGCACAAGGGTCTTTGCTTTAAGGAAAAGGGTTAATGAGGGATTGTTCTGTGTTTTCTTGAGAGTCTTAAAAGTCAACCTGTGTTGCATTTGTCAGATCCTCCTAGTAATATAAGGGTCAATCTGCAAACCCTTGGTTGGGTCCAGCTTTGGAAATGGAAAGCTCAGAGTCAGGACCAAGGGGTTCGAGTTGAAATAAGATAAACTGAGAGAAAATAAATGTGAGTGGAATGCTGGTTTCTACTCTTTGTCACTCTGTGAAATATCTGTAGTTACACAGAGCAAGGAATTCTTGAGAATCCAAGACATTAAAGAATTTGTTCACTAGATATAATTTGAAGCATGAAAGAAAGAGATTCCATCAACTTTCTTCAGTTTGGTACTCTATAACCTACTCTCAAAACTTCTACATTTCTTGGTTGCCATAATCACATCCTGATTGTGACCAGGCCAATAGAACTCAAACTTGTTCCCCTGAAACGCATGAATCAGGTACTTGGTTTTCTGAGAACTGTGTGTATAATGGGGTTAGGTGAGGAGGGAGGAGTAGTATTTGGGAGACATTGTATAATCAGCCAAGGAATATTGGTGATGGTGGGGGGCCACTGTAATGCCTTTAAGGCTAGTTGTGAGCTTCATGGAAGCATCCCTAATTCCCTTAGCGACACAGGAAGACAAGGGATATTTCCAAGGCCACCAAGCCAGCAGTTACAAAGACCGTTCTGGGTTGGTGGGAAGTCCAGCTCCCTTTTACCTGTTTCCAACTTCTTCAGTTCTAACCACATACCCGCACATCTGCACAGCTCTAGTTGAGTGGTAAGGAGTGTAAGGAGCTAGCCTTCTTGGGGACTAGAGATGATGAATTTATTTTCCTTTTGTTACCTTAGTGACATTGGAAGTACAGTCCAAAGTGGGATTCAGGAACTGTATAGATCTGAAGTGGACACTTCCACACGGTGGAAGACTGGCTATGCAGGGTTTGATGACGACAGCAGCAGGAACTGAGTGGAGAGCACAAATTGCTGTTGGTAAACTTTGATGATGTGTTATATAGACATCCAGCTTTCTACTAAGTTGGCATCAGGCAATTCTATCAAAATGTAAGACAAGAGGACCAATTTTAGTCATTTGATTGTTGCAAAGATAGGAAAGAAAACTGTTCACATAAGAAAGAGTGCCATCTAGAGGCCCTGTCTGGAATTCCACTTTAGTCTCAAGAATCATCTTTCAGTGCGACCTTGAGCCTCTGTAATTGTGGTGTTCATGATTGATAATAAGAGAAAGGGAGCAGTAGGCACAGCCATATGGTAACAGAGTCAGGTATCATGAGGACTAACTTGTGTTGACACAGAGTGACAGTCTAGACTCTAGACTCTAGACCATATTAATTCCTAAATAATGCCCTTTGCCTGTCTTTGCAGGGATGCTTATAGTCAGTGGAGAGCTTTTATACTCTGGTGGTTTGCTTCTAGGCTTTAGACTTTTTCTTTAACAGAGTTAAAATGCTTAGAAATTATATTTATTCTTTCCTGTTGTGTTAGGAAAAGTAAATTGTTGAAGTGATACATGTTTTTAAAAAGCCCTAAGGAGAAATTGTAGAAAATAAAGAACAACATGGGGACTCCAAAACCATCTCTAATTTTGCTTGACACATCTAATTGTATTAATTTATAGGCCATGTTTCTAAGGATTGTTCCCCCCATCTTGAGTCATACTATTCATTAGTATTAAACAAACAAAATATTTTCCAACTTAGAGTTGATGTTCACTCTTCAATCTGCAGGCCTACAATGAGTGATAAGTGATCAAAAAGAGGTTTGAAGTGGTCCAGCTGGTGTTGCTTCATCAGCCAGCTATAAAACCATAGTCTGAGCACCAAACTATAAACCAGGAGGTCACGGTTTGATTACCGGGCAGGGCACATACCCAAGTTGCAGGCTCAATCTCACACATCCCTAGTGCAGGGCATGTAGGAGGCAGCTGGTCAATGATTCTCTCTCATCATTGATGTTTCTATATCTCTCTTCCTCTCTGAAATAAAAATACATACATACACATCGATATATATATAAAGAGGTTTGAAGTCAACACAACATATCATAGTTATCATGCTACACGTGTGATAGGATTTTCTTAGAAAACAAAGTAACATATGGGTTATGATTTCATTGGACATTAGTGACTGAGGTGGAAGCCACTCCCAAAGAAACTAGTGAAGTTGGCAACAGATCTTAGAGTCTAGAGTCACTGACTTAGAAACTACTTCTAAAATAAATTGCTTCCTTGCAATGGAGAAAATGGGTATACACATGTTTGTGTCTAATGTCTGTAGTGTTAGATTTTTTTTATTGTGAAATCTGGACAAACTCCTTTGTTTTTTAAATAAAGTTTGATCTTGCCATAGATGTTTCTGTATTCTGCTAAAATAGGTGAGCTACAGAGAAGCAGTGCAAACTTCAAAATATTCAGTGATAATATTTTTAGAATGTGTTTAGGATAATCCACGCCCCTTGAGATGGTGATTATTGGTATTCAGCTTACTAATGACACATAAAAAATTATGGTGTCATTTGTCTCCAAACTTCAGCAGCCAGCTATAAAACCACAGAGTTTGTTTGCCTCATTCTTTCAGTTAATTAAAAAGAAGGCTTTTTTTATAGCCTCAAGTGTAGTATAATTTATAATAGGCCCTTCTCCCTCCTGTTTTTAATTACCATCTTTGCATGATGTTGTTGGACCTTTTCCCTTTAAGGACAACTTATGCATAGTTTCCTGCAACCAGCTCTAAGGCTCCTAATAGAAAATGAAGAAGTTGTAGGCATTTTAGCCATCTTCAGCTAAGCAGAATGGAATTGCCTCATTGGGGTTTATTTCCCTTCTTTTATCCCCAATGGTAGGGAAAAGCTTCCCTAACAAATAGTGGTTTTCTTTTCAAAATATGTTATTATGAAAGTTTAGGAACACTGAAATGAGAGCCCAGATATAAGTTAAAATTCTCCTGTCACTCCGCCCGTTACATAGAGAAGGCAGAAACTCCCAGGGTTTTACAGTGCTAGCCCAGAGCTCTGGACATTGCTAGTCCATTAAATAAACAAATGAATGGGTTATTTAGCTTACTGATCCATATAATGAGAAGAACTATAAATGACATAATTCATGGGGGATGGAGAAGGAAAAAAACACAGTAAAACATTTTGGAAATATAGAATTTCAAATAGTTGAAACTCTGGAGTAAATTTCTTGGTGTTAGTTTTGCTCAAAGAGTATAAAACAGGTATGTGCAGAAATAGGTGCTGCCACAGGTTGTGCCCTGGGCTCCCCTGTTAATTTCAAGTAGAGAGGTAGAGCTGGGAAAAGCTTTCAGAGAAGAGAATAACAGCACAGTCAGCTCAGGAGATAGGAATGCAACTCTTTAATATTTATATGCTTTCTTCTTTATCCCTTCCTTTAAATTGAAGAAGGAATCCAAGATGGCAGAGGAATTTGCTCTGAGTCCTCATAGCAATATCTCAAAGCACGCATAAATAAGAAGGTAATATCAATCTTAAAATGATAAATGCATCTGATTAGTTTTTCACTTAAAAAATTAGGATAATGTTGCCCACCTTACAAGTTCATCTGGGGAGCAAGCAGAAATGTTACATTTTCATGTAATCAGCACAATCTACAGATATTATTATTTTTGTTTTAGAGATAAAAGAAATTACCCAGAACACTTCAAAGTTGTGGATCAAATCACAACATTGTGATTATTCCTTGTTTGTACTTGAGTATTTTTCACCATTTGTGAAGAAATTTAAAAACAAATTAAATGCTTTAAAGAAAGAAATTACTTAGTAAATGACAAAATTAAAAGACAAATTGACTTTGACTACCTGCAAAGACTTTTCTTACTCCTGATCCATGACTGAGGACACAGGTGTGAGCAAACCCGGAACACTTTCACTTTCTTCCTCTTTGGGAAGGTAAAATGAAGACTTCACCTTGCCTGAGTTTGGCCAATAGATTCACCTATGATGGGAAGAGTCATTGGTCTCTTCTCTTTCCAGCAAATCTTTAGGTCACACCTGTGCCCTGAGGCAGCCTTCACTTTCAAAGGCACTTTCTTGCCTTCAAATGAGAAGACAGTTGCCTTCATTCTCAATGGTTTTATGAATAAAATTATCTTCATGTTTCTATCATGCTCTCTTCTGTCATCATGGTACCAACACTCCATGTTTATCCTAACTCTGTGGTTCTAACATCAAATAAAATATATCTGAGATCTGCCCTATACCTAGATTTTAGAAAGATGCACTATGGATTTCAGACTGTACACACTATCATAATAAATTCAAGGGCTTGAAGGGAAGAAACTCAGGTAATAAAGGTTTTGTCTTGCCCTAGATTGCAACATTTTTTAACATGATTTTTGCTTCAGTTTGTCAATATCTGACACACACAAAAAAGGGCAACTGGAATTTTGACAGGAATTACACTAAATCTATAGATCAACTTAGGGAATGTTGTCATCTTAAACAATATTTTTTTCCATTGTACAAGTCTTTTACTTTTTTTTTATTTTTTACCTACTTATTTTTTAGATTCTATTGAAAATTAAATTGCTTTCTTAATTTTATTGTTGGGTTGTTCATTGATACTATATAGAAATACAATTGATTGTTGTATATTGATTTTTTAAATCCTGTAACCTTGTTGAACTTAATTACAATCTTAAATCCAATCTCATTACTCATAATAATCTATTCATATTTGCTATTTCTTCTTGAGCCAAGTTTAGTAGTTTGTGTCTTTCTAGGAATTTGCATATTTCATATAGATTATCTAATTGGCTGGCATACAATTATTAATAGTATTTCCTTTTGATCATTTTTATTTCTAAAAGGATAATAGTTATGTCTACTCTTACATTAAAGCTATTTTTCTATTTCATTTTTGCAATTTGAGTCTTTTCTCTTTTTCCTCAATCAGTCAATCCCAATCAGACTTTACAATCCATGAGTGGGTTTCAGTCTCCATTTGAAAAGCATGACCTCGGCACATTGAGTAATCCGTCTGGCCCTCTATTTCCCCTCCGAAACATGAGGGCCCCTTAAGGGCCTTTCAAGTTCTAACATTTTAAGATTCTATTGGATTTCATTCCACATGATTGTGAGTTTCTTATTACATTTTTTTCCAAGATGGAGTCCTGTTTAGGTAACTGGTAAATCTGGAATAGTTATTCCCATAAAGTAAATTCCCTGTCAGGAACATCATCATTACTTGGGAACTATTTAGAAGTGTTAATTTTCTGACCTGCTGAATCAGAGCTCTGAGCAGGGGTGGTGGAGTGGTGGTGGGGGGAGCCCAACAATTTGTGTTTTTTACAAGTCCTCCAAGTGACTCTGATACATGGTGAGTCCTGAGAAACATGACAACTATCTTCTCTGAAACAAACAGTCTTCTGATTTGAGTGTTTCTGTTTCCACAGTTCTTCCTCCCATCTCCTCTCCCATCTCTTTCTTGGGGAAAATCAGTTTTTCATTTTTTTTTACTAGGATATTTTTACTAGGATAATGTAGCAGAGCACTTCAGATAGACTAGAAAGTAACTCCAGTTATTCCTGGCCTAATATGCACAGAGTCTCTGCAGAGATATCTCAGGGGTCTTGGGGAACAAGTCCATTTTAGAGAAGAATTTCTGTGCCCTCCAGTGGAAAAGATCACAGTCCCTCTTCTCTCCCAGCACTTGTTCATACCTTGTACCTGAATGCATGCATTGGAATGCTGGGCTGCATGGCTGCTGTTTTGCATGGATTTATGTTATAAGAATTGTTCCTTTTTTGTTTTCAGAACCTTTTTAATTTTTGTCAACTTAAGTCTTGGCAGCATAGGCATGACCCCTTTCTTGGGTCATAGAAAGCCCCGTAAGATGTCTATGAGGTAAGTAGGTCCTCTAGACTAGTGCACACTTGTGATGGATTTCTGCAGAGTAAGATTTAACTAAGACATGTTTATATTTCTCTGTATATGAATCTCAATTTCACTTCTTTGCTTATAGAATATAAGTAAAATTTTTATACTTAACAGTCCTAAACAGCTAAGGGAAATGCATGGTATTTAGCTCACAATTATTATTTTTTTAAATAAGGAAGCCTACTTTATTCTGTGAATTTAGCCATTTTGATTTACTTAAAGCTATTTTTTCTATTTCCACAGCCCTGTGGTATTATTGTGTAGTTGAAAAGTCAAGATACCTAGATTCTAAACTGAAAACTAGAAAAATGGTAAATTAACAACTAACTTGCACTCTTGAATAAATCACAAATCATCTTTGACTTTCAATTTCTTTATCTATGAGATATAGATAATGTTTTCTCAAACCTACTCACAGCATTGCAGTTGGAGTTTAATTAGCTAGTTCAACATATACAGTGCCTTCTATATACCAGGCAATAGGGATCAAAAAAATTGGAGGATTCCTGTCCTATTGGGGTATATATTCCTACTGACAATATAATTTTAAAAAGAAAAAAAAGGTGCAGTTCCAGGTAGAAGGAAGAGCAAGGCCAAATCTCTGAGTTAGGGGTGATCCTGGAGTGTTCAAGGACCAGAAAGAGTCCAGAGTGCCTGGACTGGAGCTACATGTGGGGAGAGGACATGTTTGGTCTTGAGGTTAGGACCTTGGATTTTACCCTAAGTGAGATGGGAGCCATAAAGAGTTTGGAACAGAGGAGTGATATGATCTCATTAATTTTTGAAACAATTACTCTGATCTTTTGTTAAAGAACAAACCAATGGATACAAGGGTGGAAGGAAGAGGCCAGTTAGAAGGATGATATTGGTTTTCTGCAGAAAAGTAGTCAAGAAGATGGTGAGAAGTGGGTCAGATTATTGACATAATGTTGAAGGTAGATTCAACAGGTGTTACTGATAGATTGGATGTATAATTTGAGAGAAAGACAAGAATCGCCCTAACCGTTTGGCTCAGTGGATAGAGCGTCGACCTGCGGACTCAAAGTTCCCAAGTTCGATTCTGGTCAAGGGCATGTACGTTGGTTGCGGGCACATCCCCAGTAGGGGGTGTGTAGGAGGCAGTTGATCGATGTTTCTCTCTCATCGATGTTTCTAGCTCTCTATTCCTCTCCCTTCCTCTCTGTAAAAAATCAATAAAATATATTTTAAAAAAAGAGACAGGAATCAAGGAATTGAACCAGCAAACTTTCAGTGCAGAAGGTGTTGCCTAACCAAGTTACACTGGCCAGGGCAGAAAAAGAAAATTACTAAAATTATATCAGAGGTTGCCTCTGCGAAAGAACCAGAATTGATGTTTGGGGGACCAAGAGGGCTATTAGCTCTATCTGTTATCAATTCCAAGATAGTGATGGATTAAGTGAAAGCTACACTGACTTTCTCCCAGGACCAAACTGGAATTACAACTAAAATATAGAAAAACCCTCCTGAATAATCATGTGCAGACTAAGTGGTGAGAACCCTGATAACCAAGGATGTCAAGTGGAGACCACATAGAGACTTGCAGGAAGTATAGAGGCATGAGAGAGCTGGCCAGGCTCCCACAGGCAGCGCTGAAGTTCCAGAGAGATATCACAGCTGCAGGGAGTTCCCACTGAGAACTTTGGGGTGTAAACCCCAAGCTGAGCTCCCCAGCCCAGAGCACCAGAACTGACAAAGGTGCCCACATAACGTCTGTCCGTGAAAAGCAGCGGGGTTTTTGTCTGCCAGGGAGAGACGACTAGAAATGCTGGTACCCTCTTAAAGGGCCAACAAACAAAATTTTGTGTGCAGCCACTCACCTTGGGCTCTGGCAGAGGGAGGGCAGAGTGGCCCAGATGTGTGAGGAGAATTCAGGGTTGGTTGCTCTGGAAATAGAGCTCAGAGGGCAGCTGCCTGGAATCCTGTGCTGAGTCATTCACCTATACTGCAGAGCAAGTATGTCAACCTCAAAGGCTAACACAGGCCAAATAAACAAGGTTTAAGTTTATGTGGGCCACAAAAAAACAAAAGCTTCAATTTTCATAGAAACGCAGGTTTATTTCGATAGACACATGCTGAATACAAAGGGCTGAAATAAATAGGTAATCATTAACATAAAATAATAGAACATTTTAGTAAAAATTAATATTTTTTTCTTGAACATTAACTTACCAGACATTGAATAACTGCACAAATTAATAAGCATAATGCAAATAAACATATTTTTATTGTTCTCCAAAAGCAAAATATGACCAAACAAGTCAGTACAAGACTAATGACATGGCGATTGGCTGCTAAAATATTCGCTGCTAGTATTAGTGGAGAGAAATGGTGCACCTGCGCCTAAGGCGCATGAGGGAAATGAATGCAACACGATTCTAGTAATCAGTCATTAGCAAATGTTGTAGTTCGTTATTAATAATTATATATAACAGGATATGTAAAAATTGTTACAAAATTTTTATTAAAACATTTCTTACATACCATTATATTGGCTGGGCCACAAAAAATATTCATTGTGGGCCGCAAGTTTGACATGCTTGCTGCAGAGGACATCTTTCTCAGGCAGACCTTTACTATCTAGGCAGCTTTTTCCTGTGGTCTACAGCAAGGCTCACTACGTGACTGAGAATTACAATCAGCCCCCA
This sequence comes from Myotis lucifugus, assembly GCF_000147115.1. Lineage (NCBI taxonomy): Eukaryota > Metazoa > Chordata > Mammalia > Chiroptera > Vespertilionidae > Myotis > Myotis lucifugus. Next base: position 341,462 of record NW_005871392.1, read on the forward strand.
GGTAGAGGTGGATCTCTGGGTGCTTTGGGTCTTTGCATGATCTGGTTCTGGACCTGGGGCTAGGGAGAGCAGACCTTGGTATGCATCTTGGTCCTTTCCAAATGCACCCAGCCCCAGCAGAGGGAGCCACAGGCTGTGGAACACTGATACTCCAAACACGGTACTCAGGACCAGTTACAAACAACATCTGACATTGGCCTGCACCAGAAACCCAGTCTGTGAGTCATAGCAGATCTACCTAATACATAGAAATAAACCCAAACAGGCAGCCAAAATGGGGAGACAAAAAACAAACCCCAAATGTATGAACAAGATAATTCTCGATAAGAATAGCTAAATGAAATGGAGGTAAGTAATTTATCCACATAATCTTCAGAGTAAAGATAATAAGATGTTCAACAGCATGAGAAAAGATATAGGAACTATGAAAAACGACCAGTCAGAAATGAAGGATGACATAGCAAAAATAAAGCACAGACTGGGAAGAAAAGCCAGCAGATGAGAGGAAGCTGAGGGTTGGTTCAGCAAATTAAAAGACAGGATAGAAAAAATCACTCAATTACAGAACCAAAAAGAAAAGAAAAACAATTAAAAAAATGGAGGACAGTTTAAAGGAGCTATGGGACAACATGGGCCATAACAATATCCACAACATGGAAGTGAGTACCAGAAGGAGAAGAAAGAGAGCAAGGGATAGAGAACCTGTTTGAAGAAATAATGGCAGAAAACTTCTTTAACCTAGTGAAGGAAAAAGTCACACAAGTTCAGGAAGCACAGAGAGTCCCAAGCAAGTAGAACCCAAATAGGCCCATGCCCAGACACATCATAATTAAAATGCCAAAAATTAAAAACAAAGAAAGAATCTTAAATGCAGCCAGAGAAATGCAATTTGCTACCTACAAATCAGCTCCCATAAGGCTATCAGCTGATTTTTCACCAGAAACTCCACAGGCCAGAAGGGAATGGCATGAAGTATTCAAGGTAATGAAAAACAAGGATCTGAAGCTAAGACTACTCTATCCAGCAAGGCTATCATTCAAAATAGATGATTAAATAAAGAGCTTCCCATACAGGGGGGAAAAAAAGCTAAAGGAGTTTATCAGCACCAAACCAGCATTGCAAGAAATGTTAAAGGGACTGCTGTAATAACAAGAAGATTATATATATATATATATATATATATATATATATATATATGGAGAGAGAGAGAGAGAGAGAGAGAGAGAGACATAAATAATTAAAATGACAATAAATAATTACCTATCGCCCTAACCAGTTTGGCTCAGCGGATAGAGCGTCGGCCTGTGGACTGAAGGGTCCCAGGTTCGATTCCAGTCAAGGGCATGTACCTTGGTTGCGGGCACATCCCCAATAGGGGATGTGCAGGAGGCAGCTGATCGATGTTTCTCTCTCATCGATGTTTCTAACTCTCTATCCCTCTCCCTTCCTCTCTGTAAAAAATCAATAAAAATATATATAAAAAATAAATAATTACCTATCAATAATAACCTTAAATATAAATGAATTAAATGTTTATTAAAAGACATAGAGTGGGGGGGGGGGGGTCGGGGTGGTAATGGGAGGATAAGGACACATATGTAATACCTTAATCAATAAAGAAATTTTTTAAAAAAACATAGGGTGGCTGAATGGATAAGAAAACTTGACCCATACATATACTATTTACAAGAGACCCATGTCAGAACAAAAGACACACAGGATGAGAGTGAAGGGATGGAAAAAAATTTCCAGGTAAATGGAAAGGAAAAAAAAATCTGCAATAGTCATATATGAAAAAATAGACTTAAAAATGAAGGCCATAGCAAGAGACAACAAAGGTCATTACATAATACTAAATGGATTGATACAGCAATAAGATATAACCCTGTAAACATATATGCACACAATATAGGAGCACCTATATATATAAAATATCACTGGAGGACTTTAAGGGAAATATTGACAGTAAAACAGTCATACTAAGGGACTTTAATACCCCACTGACTTCACTAGATAGATCTTCCAGACAAAAGTTCAACAAAGAAATAGTGACTCTAAATGACACATGGATCATATGGATTTAATTGACATTTGTAGAACATTTCACCCTAAAGCTGCAGAATATACATTCTTCTCAAGAGCACATGAGTCATTCTCAAAGATAGACCTCATGTCAGGGCACAAAACAAATCTCTACAAGCTTAGGAAGATCAAGAATTTTCTCAGATCACAATGGCATGAAATTAGAAATAACTACAGTAAAAACACTCAAAAGCATTCAAACACATGAAGGCTAAATAGCATGTTACAATGAATGAGTTATCAATGAGATCAAGGTAGAAATGAAAAATTTCCTGGAAAAATTCAAATGAACCCACAACAACCCAAAATCTATTTTTAATGAACTGCCTAACCTACAACTTAAAGAATTGAAAAGAGCCGAAACCGGTTTGGCTCAGTGGATAGAGCGTCGGCCTGCGGACTGAAAGGTCCCAGGTTCGATTCTGGTCAAGGGCGTGTACCTGGGTTGCGGGCACATCCCCAGTAGGAGATGTGCAGGAGGCAGCTGATCGATGTTTCTCTCTCATCGATGTTTCTAACTCTCTATCTCTCTCCCTTCCTCTCTGTAAAAAATCATTAAAATATATTAAAA
>NW_005871392.1:344811-352487 GCF_000147115.1 Myotis lucifugus
CAATGAAACCAAGAGGGGTTCTTTGAAAACATACACAAGATTGATTGATGAACCTTTAGCCAGACTCATCAAGAAACAAAGAGAGAGGACCCAAATGAATAAAATCAGAAACTAAAGAGGTAAAGTAGCAACAAACACCACAGAAACATGTAGGATTGTAGGATTGTAAGAAAATATTGTGATCATATACCCAAAACCTGGAAATGTGGATGAAATGGACAAATTATTGAAAAATACAATCTTCCAAAACTGAATCAGGAAGAATCAGGAAGATTCAGGAAACCTGAATAGGCTGATAACAACTAATGAAATTGAAGAAGTAAAAAAAAAATCTCCCAGTAAACAAAAGCCCTGGTACAGATGGCTTCACAGTGGCATTTTACTAAACATTCAAAGAACAATGTTTAACACCTATCCTCCTCAAACTATTCCAAAAAATTCAGGAGGAAGGAACACTTTCAAATTCTTCTTATGAGGCCAGCATTAGACTAATCCCAAAACAAGATAAAGATACTACAAAGAAAGATAATTACAGACCAATATTTCTGATGATTATAGATGCTAAAATCCTCAACAAAATATTAGCAAATCAGATCCAGCAATATACTAAAAAGAACATACACCATGACCAATTGGGATTTTTTTTTCCTGGGGTGCAAGGCTGGTACAATATTTTTAAATTATTGAATGTGATATGTCACATAAACAAGTTGAAAGACAAAAATTACACTATCATATCAATAGATGGAGAAAAAGCATTTAACAAAACCCAACACCAATTTTTGATAAAAACTCTCTGCAAAGTGGGAATAGAGGGATCATACCCCAACATAATAAAGGCCATATATGACAAATCTTTAGCCAACATCATACTTAATGGGCAAAGACTAAAAGCATTTCCCCTAAAAACAGGAACAAGATAGGTATGTCTGCTTTCACCACTCTTATTCAACATAGTAATGGAATTCTTAGCTGCAGCCATTAGACAAGAAGAAAACATAAAAGGCATCCAAAAGAGGAAGTAAAGCTGTCATTATTTGAAGATGATGTCATATTGTACATAGAAAACTCTAAAGACTCCACCAAAATACTACTAGATTTAATGAATGAATTCAGCAGTGTAGCAGGATACAAAATTAACATCCAGAAAATTATGGCATTTTTATACACCAATAATTAATTATCAGAAAGAGAAACTAAATAAACAATCCCATTTACCATTGCAACAACAAAAATTAAGATACTTAGAAATAAACTTAACCAAGGTGGTAAAAGACCTGTACTCTGAAAACTACAGGATGTTGAAAAAAAAGAGAGATAGAGGAAGATATAAACAAGTGGAAGAATATACCATGTCCTTGTATTGTTAGAATTAGCATCATTAAAATATCCATACTACCCAAAGCAATCTACAGACTCAATGTAATCCCTATTAAAATACCAATAACATATTTCAAAGACCTAGAACAATACTGCAAAAATTTATATGAACCAAAAAAGATCCCCAATAGCAACAATATTGAGAAAGAAGAGCAAAGTTGGAGAGATCACAATACCAGATATGAAATTATACTACAAAAGCCATTGCAATCAAAATAGCCTGATACTGGTACAAGAACAGGCATGTAGTTAAATGGAACAGAACAGAGACTCCAGAAATCAACCCAAGCCTTTATGCTCAATTAATATTTTACAAAGGAGGCAAGAGCATACAATGGCGTAAAAACAATCTCTTCAATAAATGGTGTTAGGAAAATGGACAGGTATATGCAAAAAAATGAAACTACACCAAATTACACCATGCACAAAAATAAACTCAAAATAGATAAAAGACTTAAATGTAAGTCATGAAAACTTAAAAATCCTAGAAGAAACCATAGGCAGCAAAATCTCAGACATCTCTTGTAGTAATATGTTTGCCAATACATTTCCTAGGGCACGGGTAACAAAGAAGAAAATAAAACAAATCAGGTTACATCAAAATAAAAAGCTTCTGCGCAGCAAAAGAAGCTATCAACAAAATGAAAAAAAAAGTCCACTGTACGGGAGAACATATTTGCCAATGATACATCTGATAAGGGGTTAATTTCCAAACTATATAAGGAACTCATACAACTTAACAAATGGAAGTCAAACAATCCAATTAAAAAATGGGCAAAGGACCTAAATAAATACTTCTCCAAAGAGGATATACAGATGGCCAAGAAACATATGAAAAAAATGCCCAGTCACTAATCATCAGAGAGATGCAAATTAAAAGGACAATGACATATCACCTCAGTCCTGTCAGAACGGTGACCATCAACTAATCAACAATTGATAAGTGGTGGTGAGGATGTGGAGAAAAGGGAACCCTAGTACACTGCTGGTGGGAATGCAGACTGGTGAAGCCACTATGGAAATCAATATGGAGTTTCCTCAAAAAATTAAAAATGGAACTGCCATTTGACTCAGTGATACCACTTCTAGGAATATATCCTAAAAATCCCAAAACAGCCATTAGAAAGAATATATGCACCCCTATGTTCATAGAAGCATTATTTACAATAGCTAAGATCTGGAAACAGCCCAAGTGCCCATCAGCAGATGAGTGGATTAAAACGCTGTGGTACATTTACACCATGGAATAGTATAAACCTGTAAAAAAGAAGGATCTCTTACTCTTTGAGACACCATGGAGGACCTGGGGAATATTATGCTAAGCGAAATAAGCTAGTCAGAGAAAGACAAGTATCACGTGATCTCACTTATATGTGGAATCTAATGAACAAAATAAACTGATGAGCAAAATTGATCCAGAGACATAGAAGCATGGAACAGCCTGAGGAATCTCAGCGGGAAGGAAGGATTGGGAGATGGGTGGAGAGAGATTAACCAAAGACTTTATATGCATATGTTCATAACTCATGGAGACAGACAATAGTGTGGTGAAGGCCTTGGGGGGACAGGGTGGAGGGGGTCATTGGGGAAAAAAGAGGACATGTGTAATACTTTCAACAATAAAGATAAATTAAACATAAAAGACAGGAGTCAAGGAGGACACCAACACATGAAATTGAGGGGTTGGAAGGATATAGTTGTCTCTCCATTTTCACTTTCTCCATTAATTTCCCCTGCTTAGAACAGAGATCTGTAGATGTATTCTTTAAGATGACATCTGTCACTTGCTTCAGGCCACCCTCAGTCATCCAAAGTCTGTATCTCAGAGTGCTAATGCCATAAGCTTCCCTGTGGAAAGTGATTCAGTAGGCAACTCAGGAAGCTTTGGAAATGCTATATTTATATCTCCTTCAGAGACTTTCCATAAAGGCTCTGAGAAGTTCTGCAAATAAGCCTCCCATTTTACTTTGTTTAATTTAGTATAGCCGCCCTTTATTTGATTTTGAAGCATTTTTGATAAAGCTACTTCCTACTTATCTTCCAAAGAATATACTAAGTTATATGTTAGGAAGTACCAAACTAGGCCACCTTTACTTCCAGGACATCCTACACACCTCGTATGAATTGTTGCCACATGTGTTTTCCCCAAACACACTTTTGCCATAGTATTCCCTTCTCAAATGTCACATGGGGATCTTCTTATCTATAGAAGTAACTCTGGATTCCTCAACTCCACACTCAGCTTCATCCATGGTTCAGCTCCAGCCTTCCACATGCAAGCCTGGTGCTCAGATGTTCTCACTGGCCTCCAACTCCAATTGATACATTCTGCTCCTTTCTCTGGTAAACCCTGATGCTTATTTACTAAAATTATTTCTGCTTATCATACATTACCCAGCAGAAGGGCTATTTCTTCTGGGAAGCTTCCTGTAACCCCCACCCCCACCCTCACCCCCACCCCCACCCCCACCAAGCTGAGGCAAAGTTTTCTATTAAATCCTATAGCACATACTACACATGTTATTCATGTGGTCCTTAACATATATTGCCATGTGTTAATATTAACACTTAAAATTGTGTGCTTTTATCTCAAAACATATTCCCTTAAAAGCAAGATTACCTCTTGGTCTTCTTTATATCTCCCATGACACCTAACCTAGTAACTTGTTTACTCTGTTTATAGATATGTTTACAAATATTTGCTGAATACCAGCAAGCTCAAATGCTTTGTAAGAGTATAGTCACAGGATTTCCTATTTTCCAGATTTATTACACTTTCTAAATGGCCTCTTCCTGACTCACATCCTTCCATTCTGCCTGCCGGTGGGCTTGCCTGTATTTGGGCAGATGTGTGCTTGCTTCCACCAGCAGTTGTGCATTTGAAGGAGGTGTGTCTCTGGAGGGGCAGTAGCAGTGAGTCATTCTTCAGGTCAGGCAAGCTGGCCTGCCACAGCCTGGGGGTCCATTGATTAGAGCAGTGTCTATGTCAAGACTAAGGGCTGTAGGAAAGGGATTCAGCTTCCTAGGGAGGGGCTCCAAGGTGTTAGGCTAGGCATTCCAGATAGGCAGTCAGGACCTATCTGTGCCTGTGAGGACCTGGAGGCTGGACAGAACCCTGGGCATCCAAATTGGGCCATCAGCCGAAGGGAGAGTCAGAGACTGGCTAGGTGTGCTCAGAGCTGGTCAGGAAGCAATTTCTGTCCAAGCCTTTGGAGGCACCCAGGGGAGTGTGCCACTTACACCCATACCTCTTTAAGACTCAGTTTACTTCCTCTGTAAATTAGGGAATTTAATGCCTACCTTGGAGTTTTGTTGGGGCAATTAAATGAGATAATGCACATATTGTGCCTTGTGTAGCACTAGGCACATAGTAGGTCCTCAAGAAATGTTTCTCTTCACTCTGTGTATCTGCCAGTGGGGCATTGAAGCTGCTGTTGTGGTCAGTATTAGTTCAGAAAGTGGGTAGACTGAGCCAGCAGATAAATCTATCCGTGACAACAAGGGCTATATAGGCCTGGGGAAGGTTGGGGCAGACAGGTAAGACAGCTAGCTAGATATTAAGCCTTAGTCTCAGCATGCTCACTCACCCTATCCTAACAAATGAAAATAAGTGAGCTAAATGAGCAGCCAGAAGAGAGTAAGAATAAATGATACAAATAACAAGCATGTTAGTGCTTACTAAGTGGCAGCTATTGTTCTACTTTACTTTCCCCAACAAATCTATGGGTAAAACTGTCATAACCCCATGTATTCATGTGAAACTGAGGTGTTCAAAGGCTAGGTTATGCAGCTAATAAGCATCAGAGCTTGGACTCACACCAGAAAGGAGAATTCCCTGATGGTTTTGAATTTTGCATTAGAATGAATGACTAGAATAGATGTTTAAAGCTCTTTGAGTCAGAAAAGCCACGTAGAGCTGAGAGCGTTGAAACACAATCTTACCTAAAGCTAGAAGAACAGATTAAATCAGTGGGTTCCCACAAGCCAGTCTTTCGACTAGGTAGGACTCCCTGCATCAGAATCACCCAGAAATCTTTTTAGAAATGCCATTTTCCCTATCCCTGGAAGGTTGTAAGTCAGAAGGGTCTTGGCGATTCCAGGAATCAGTGTTTTAAAACTGGATCTGAGAAGCAGATGCACTTGATAGCCCCTCGGCCAGGTGTCTTTTCAGCTTAGCTTCCAGGTCTCTGGCTCAACTGCACACCTTTATTTTCATTTTGCAGTTTAGAACAGTAGGCTGTGTGGTTGAGATATGCTCAGATTGGAGTGATGATTTCTTTTGTTCCTGGTTACCTAGCAGATTCAGAGCCTGCGAGCTGCATTCTAGCATTTTTGGTGGAGACTGTTGAGGATTACACTGGCAGCAAGGCCTCTGCCTGACCACTGGATGGCATCCCTGTCCTGCCTTTTCTTGCAGGATTCCTGTTTAGCTTTCACAGCTCTTGTTAGAGTGCTCGGCAGCCTCTTGCCAGTGTCTGTCCTTACAACAATGAACTGCAGCCCACCAAGGCCCTTGACCATCAGGGGAGGGATTTCAGTCCCAAGAATGCCCTGGTGAATGGACAGATCAGGCACTTTTTAAGGTGAAGGAAGATTTTCATTTTACAAAAGCAGAAAATTTACCATTTCATTCTGGGATATGGTTGCAGGTCATGCTGTCAGTGACAGAGAATGAGAATGTTAAGAAGTCCAGGAGGAGTGATCAAATAAACATTTTCAGTGCTGAAAAGCTCTGAGCCTACAGTGCAGGTTAATGGGGAAATGAAATCTGTTAATATTCAATTTTAGAAGCAGTTGTGTTCATAGAACAGGTTGTTTGTTTGTTTGTTTTTTATTTGCTGCCCTCTGGTGGAAGCTCATTTAATTTTATTAAGATATCTATGATAGAGGGGAGCAAAGAGTCCAGTAATATTTCTAAGACACAAAGAATCCTGGGAAGTTAAACAATTTTCTTATTTGGAAAGGTACATTGAAAGGGGGTCGGTTGCTTTGCTCAAAAGACAAAGATTAACCAAAATCTGTTATTTGGCTTACATGTTTCCATCATTCATATGATCAGAGGTCACACACACTAAAGCTTGACATTAGAGAAATTGGGCATTGAAACATGTTACAACCCTGCATTTCTGCTTTTCAGTTTTTTTCATCTCATTTACATATGTGCTTAGTGAAAATATAGTGTTTTAAAAATTATTTTGTATTCTGACCTTTGTTTCCCCACCCCCCCCCTTAGCCTCTTCATATTTGTTAAACATTTAGCTTTCTTACAAAGTCCAAAATATCCTTTCCTGGACAACTTCGTTTGCTGGAAGCCACTATGATTGTGCTGGTCTTTCTTTGAGTTTGTCTTGCTAATGCACTAGGAAGAAGGCCAAATCTGATTCCTGGAATTGAACCTCAGGCTTGCCATGGAGAAATATGACTAAGTCCTGGATTTAGAGGAAATCTCAGCTCTGGGGACTATATGGTATTTGGTGGGAACAGAGAGAGCTGGGCAGCTCCCAAAGCTGCTATCCATGTAGCAGTTTATAGTCTGCAGTTTCTTTGCTTGGTGTTTTCAGTTCCAGAATAGCAACAGAGAGAGCACCTAGCAACCAAGGGGAAATACTGCATCCTTCATCTTTTCCCTTCCTCAAGAAAACAAGCATTAAATTACCTTGCTTTGCCTTTCCTTTCTCTTTCAATATTTGATAAGTTTGCTTATCACATTAGACTATGTGCACACACATGCTAGAAAAACTGATCTATTTACTGTCCCTTTAAAACATTTAATCCACAACCCCTTTGCAAGACCTCACACAATCAAATAACAATCTAACTCATCCTATAGAAATCACAGAGGGCAAAGAATCATCTATTGTTTGTGTGTCTGCCTCCCTGCTGTATACTGTGAGCTCCTTGAAACTGGAAACAGTATCATTTCATCTTGGAGGAGACTAGCTCACCTTGTATAAAGTTTAGAGATGGTTGCTTGGATTGTGTCTCTGTGGAATCTTGTAGATTTGTGGCTGTCAGATAAATTTAGAAAAGCCAGAACATTTTTTCTTGTCATAATGGGTGTCATCCGAATGCCATTTATTTGAAGTCTCAGACACTAGGATAACAACTGCATAGAATGCTTTTTTAGGTTCTCATGCCATGTAAGGTGTAACAGAGTAAACTTTGGGTAAGATTATAACTTAGAATTATGCTATGAGCCAGACACTATTTCTATTTAATTATCACCACAATTTAGTATGTTGACAGAGTTTTTACCTTTGCAGTGGTTCACAGACGGGATCTATATGTGTGTGGGG
>NW_005871392.1:352587-421486 GCF_000147115.1 Myotis lucifugus
TATATATATCGTTCAATGGCTGTTAAATCACGTTGTTTACCTATATCTTCAGAAAAAAAAATCACTTATACTGTCATGGTAAACAACCTGCTTCCCTATTTATAATGGTCTGGCCCTCTAGAAACTTCAGCGCGAAATTATAGCTAATTTGCCTACAAACGTCAGGTGGTCATAATAATCTAGCCACTCAGTGTATATAAAAGCCTAAACAGCTGTTACGACCAAACCACCAGAATGACCAGAATAACCAGTCAACTAGTCGCCAGGATGAGCACTGATCACTAGGGGGCAGACGCTTAACACAGAAGCTGGCCCCTGGTGGTCTGTGCACTCCCACAGGAGGAGTGCTGTTCAGCAAGAAGCCAGGCTCACAGCTGGTGAGCGCAGCTGTGGTGGCAGGAGCCTCTTCCCAACTCCGACTCCGAGGCAGTATTACCAAGCGGTGGGGGCAGGCACAGTGGGCAGGGATGAGCGTGAATGGCATGGCGCCTGGTGCCAGCTCGGACTCCTCCCTGCCTGCCTGCCGCTTGGCGCACTGCTCATCCCCCGAGGGTCCCAGATTGCGAGAGGGTGCAGGCCAGGCTGAGGGGCCTCCCCCCACCCCTCCTTGCACAAATCTGTGCACTGGGCCTCTAGTATAATATAAGAGGCAAAGCTATCTTGCCTATAAAGAAGAGTTAGCCTGTCAGTCAGCCCATGGAGTGCTAATTATATTAGGGAATTTGCTGGGGCTCAGGCTCTGCTCTTCCAACCTGCAGGCTTCAGCACTTTGAACAAGGAATCCACTGAAAGGAGATGAGTCTGACTCACATGAACTACATTCTGGCACACCACAAGCTCATGCACACACAGTGTCAGGTGCAACGATCATTTGTTTCAGGCTGACTCACCTATCATCTCCCTGAAAGCAAGCTGTGTGGGAAGCTGTGGTGAGGCGAGCCTGGAATTGGATCCAGAGTAAGTTTGCTGTCAAAATTGTAAGGAGGCTTTGGGTCCTCTCACCTAGTGTGAAGTGGGTCTGGCCAAACTCTTTATCTCTCTCAGACAGTGGTTGGATGAGCACTACCAGTGTTTGTTCCTGTTACTCTCCTTTTCATTTCTGTTATACTTACAAACCCCCTGCTGTTCACATGATCTTTCTTCAAACATAGTTTAATGGAATTGCTTAGATTTGTGCTTAACTAAATTACAATCTCATTTTAGCTTCACTTCACCTCCTTGAGATTCTCCCCAGTTGCCTTTGTGGGAGTTTTGGACATTTTTTTTAATTTTATTTTCTTGTTTAAAGTATTACAAATAGTAGTACATATGTCTCCTTTTCCCCCCATTGACCTTCCCCCGGCCTCCCCTACCCCCCAGTTTTAGACATTCTTGATTCATTGCCACACATTGAGGAAATTTCTGAGGCTGTTCCCATAGATGGCTGATTACTACCGTGATATGGAGATCTTGCTACCTTTAAGCATCAGTAGGCAACTCTCTTTTAAAGTTTTTGGAAAGAACTCATTGTATTTCCCATGAAGAAACAATGGTATTGGCATGCTATATATCCTCTTATGTTCTTATTAAAAAGGTAATGGTCCCTTTAAAAAAGAACAGTCTGTATTCAGAGCATGTTATTCCTGCTATGTTCTGGAAACCTGGCAGAATCATTAATAAGGGAACCAGTTGTGTGTAGATTTAAATTAATCAGCAAGCATCCAGCAGCTAGAAACCTAAGGGGAGGGGAGAATATATCTCCTTGAAAAGAGAAAATATACTCCCCTCTCATTGGGAAAACACACACACACACACACTTATGGAGAAACAGACATATGGTGTGGCCGTAATCTTTTCTCTCTTGTGATTTCGGCCAAGCTGTGTGAAAGGAAAAGTTTAAATTTATGAGCTGCACCCTCAGGAGAATGATTTCAGAATCTGAAGGATGGAGAGACTGAGGTGGATTATATTCACCGCTGTGAAGAGAGCTGTTTTGACTTCAACGTCAAGAGCACAGGGAGCCATGTTCAAGGTCCTGTTAAATTAGATGAGAGCAGAGTTGCAGAGGTAGGGAAGTGAGAGAATGGAGCAAGCTGCCGGGAAATTGGGTTTTCCTATCACCAATACTATTGGTCAGGCTTTTTCTAGAAGTGTGGACTGGTGACAGCTAAGATTAATTGTAACTCAGTAGTTTTATTTTCTCTCTTTAGTTAAGGCAATGGAAACCAGGAACAATGAAAAAACTGGGAGTTTGACAGTTGAGGAAGTTGGTTAGGGCCTTACATGTTTGAATAAGTTCCATAGAAGCCAAAAAAAAATTCAAAATAAGCCATAATTGATTGAGTTTGCTGAGACCTAAGTTACCTCTAAATTGTCATATATTATTTAACCCTCATACTCTTTAATATTCATGTGTAACTATCAATATTAATTACTCCTGTTTTTATTTTAAAGGCATAAGTTAGTTGAAAATCACGGGGCAGCCTCTTTGGCTGTAGTTATTTGATGTTTGTGAAACATTTTCCCACATGAATCAGGAGGGTATTGCACAGAGGATAACACGGAGCAATGTGCCGAGGACATCATTCTGACCCCACCTCTGCCCCTTACAAGAAAGTTCACTTGGGACAAATCCTTTATCTTTTTGAGCCTCGGTTTCTCATGTGTAAACCTGGGATAAGAAAAAAAAATTCTCTCTTGGCTGGACCACAAGGTTATTGTGACATTCAAATGAAATAAAGTAAAATCGATTTAGAAGTGCTTGGGAAATTAGAAATTACGATAAAAATGCAGTTTCTGAATTTTAAAGAATGTCTTTTTAAAGTAGATTCACACCTCTGCTACCATCTCCATGATTTGGAAAAAGTTGCTTCACCTCCAAGGATCTTAGTTTCTTCAACGGAAAGGAGATGTCAGCCATTCAGTGAACTCAGGCTGCAAGGCAGGAGCAACGCTAGCTGTGAGGTTTATACTGGTTCCGGGCTATCCTGGGGGAACACACTCCACCTTTATCTGATTTAATTAGTCTTCTGAATAAACTGTTCTTTATTGAAAGGATTCTGCAGCTAAACAGAAAACAATGTTAGAAAACCATTAGATTTGATCATTTAAAATTTCCCTTCAAAAGTCTACACTTGTATTTCTGTTATAATTTCTGCTGTTGTTGTTATTGTTAATATTGCAGGAGAGGCACCATCCCCATCCGTGGTTACGCACTTAAAGGGCAGGCATAGAGAAAATGTCAGCTCTTGAAACTGTCTAGCTTTGCAAATCGAGATGAGTGCAGTGGTGGGAAACATAACAAGCCTTTATTTAGGTCAGCCTAACCGACTAGTGAAGGAGGGTCACTACTCCGGTAAGAAAGTGCCTGCTAATCAGCATGTCCTGATCACCTGGAGCCTGTGGGTGAGATCATCACCTAAAAGATGCAGTGATTTCACCCAGGTGCTTCCTTCCTGAGGTTGTATCAACACTCATTCTCTAAGGCTCGCTCTTCTTCTTGACTTGTAGGATGCCAGTTTCCCAATGCTCCGTATTTCAAATTACCAAGATATCTAGTAGGTTTTTTTTTTATTTAAGATATTGACTTTACTTATATTTGTACATTTTACAAAACTGAGAAAAGCTAAGTGGGGGCCATGCAGGAAGCAGATCATTGATGTTTCGCTTTCAAATCAATGTTTTTCTTTCTTTCCCTCTTCCTTCCTCTCTCTCTAAACAGCAATAAGAAATCTTAAAAAAAAAAAAAAAAAAGAAGATTCCACAAATAAGGGACAAGTCTGTGGATAGAGCCTGGTGGTAAAAGTAAGTGAAAATGTGATAAGAGGAATATTTATATCAGATCTGATGTAATGTATCTGATTAATCTCACATAAGCATTACCATCAATCTATCCATAGATAAGATAGATATATTTTGGGTTACTATAGTGGCAAACAGGAGTTGAAATCTATTTATATATAAGGAGTAGGTATAACAATATAAGTTTAAAGAGTAAAATGTTATTTTTTTTTTACTTTTTTCTTTCTTTATTGATTAAGGTATTACATGTGTCCTTATCCCCCCATTGCCCTCCCTGAGCTCCCCACCCTCACTCATGACCTCACCCCCCTGTTGTCTGTGTCCATTGGTTAGGCTTATATGCATGCATATAAGTCCTTTGGTTGATCTCTCCCGCCTACCCCCACACTCCCCTACCTTCCCTCTGAGGTTTGAGCATCTGATCGATGTTATTATTGTTTTTACCCACATATCTCCAAACTATCAGCAGCATTTCAGGTAGCATTAACCCTTTCAGGTTAATTTGATATTAGTGAATATACTAACATGAAATTTACTATTAAGGCACCTCATTAAATTAAATGACTTACTAATGATTTAAAATATTCTTCAGTCTTCCAAAATCTTCCAAAAATGTTCCATTTTCTCCTTTGAAAGGAATTTACCCACCTGTGACACCTTGTTATTTTTCTGCAGATTATACTTTTCCATTATATTTCTGCTTCTGGTCATCTAACTCCATAGTTTCTTCAGGCTATTGTAGACAAAAATGACAAGCTTGATGCTAATATTATTGGGAAATAGTTTAGATACTTTGTTAATGTGAACCACAATGTACATAAAAACGATAAACATTTAAACTATATTTGATATTTTCTTTAACATTATTTAATATCATATAACCTCATTGTACTGTATCAAAGATCATGAATACAGTGTTTATAAAAAAGAATATTAAACACTTGGATTAAAATAATGGCAAAGCAGTTAGCTGAAATTTTCTTGCTTATTAATATTATGTTCTTATCTCTTTCCTCCAGTTCAACACAACCTATAAGGCTGACATGGTTGTTATTTTAAATTGCTTCTTAGTGGCTCTTGCTCTAAGATTTGCAATATCTATTAAAATCTTAATGAGGAGGATTACAAATTTTCTTGGCAAAGATAAACAACATAAATGTTTCGATTAAAATGGATAAACTGAAATGTGATTTGAGGCTGGAATAACAGCAGCCAGCAGGATGGAGACTTATTTTCTCTTGAAGACAAAGTTCTACCATTTCAATATGGAGCCTGAAGTCTGGCCCTAAACTCCTAGAGAAAGTGGGCCAACTTCATTACATGGAGTTGGTTTTTGGCATATACATCCCTTCAAGAAAAGCATGTCCTGTGTGGTCTGAGTGCAGGAATATTTCATATTTGAATTTTGCTTTTTATTATGCTGTTGAGGTTTTGAGACTTAATGCACTATTTTATTTCTGGTACTTGGAGAACATATAAAAAAAGCTAACTAATGCTCAATCATTTTTTATTTTTCTGTTGATTTTTAATAAAATGATTTTGAGTTATAGTACATAGCATGAAAAACAGGATAGACACAAAGAAAACTCTTTTGAATGTAGCCAAATTTTAGATTAACATGTATGGGTGAACACATATACTTACATAATATCCTATCTAATAAAAGAGTAATATCTAAATTAACCATCACTTCGCAACAAAGATGGCAGCACCCATAGTGGCCTGGGTGGGATGCTGGTGGCGTTGCCCCGGCAACATGAGCCCAGTGTCCACGCCCCAGCTGCTTGGAGGGAGGGGAAGGGAGGGGCCTCAGGCCGGAAGCAGAAGCCAAGAGCGTGGGGAGCAGCAGGAATACTGGGAATCGTGGTTCTGGTGGCAGACACATTGCGTGATCTCCTAGACACTCCAGCAAAGTGAGCTTGGAGAAAGTTACTGTTGCAGATGGGGGATGGAGGGAAAGCAAAGGTGAGAGACATAAGTCAGAGTGTCGAGGAAAAATTAAAAGGAAGATATCATGCAACTTCTAGGAAATCTCCACCAATGGAGCAAAGAAAAAAAAAAGCTCTATTATTCTGTGAGCACCAAACTAGACTGGACTGGGGTCTCACACAATTCACTCATAGGATTGCAAAGACAGACAGAAACTTCACTCTTTCATGTCCCCAGGCAGATACAATGCACAACATGCACATTTTCATGGAAGAGGACTTAACAGCACCGTTTGCTATACACCCTTTGGTAAGTCACCTTTTTTGGTGGCCATCTGTGTTAGTTAATTGCCATAATCAAGAGTAAGAATTAAAACTTTTCTATCTCTATGACAAGCAGGTCCTTACAACTTAGAGCAAGGCAACTATCTATAATAATAAAAGTGTAATATGAGGGGCAATGAGGCAGGCAGGCAGAGGCAGTTAGGGATGATCAGGCAGGCAGGCAGAGTGGTTAGGGGCAATCAAGCAGGCCGGCTCCTAATCAACTGGTTAGGAGCTAGAGGTCCCGGATTGTTAGAAGGTGCAAGCAGGGCTGAAGGACCCCCCCCCCCCATGCACAAATTTCATACACCGGGCCTCTAGTACATATATAAATAACTAAATGGAAACTTGAATCATTTTACATGCTGTTTTATAATCTAATAATCTAATTTTTAGCATTATTTCATGCAATCTTCATGTATCTGAATACTGCATCATTTTTGCCTATTACATAGTAGGTACTGTAGTCAATATTTTTTAAATGAGTTTTTAGTGGCTACAAAAGGCAAAGATTATATAAATAATCTTCTTTTGCCCCACACCATACTGTGGGGCAAAAGAAGGTTAACAGTTGTGCATATGAAAAATAATGCAGTAATTAATAAAAGTACAAGACTAAACTCGATATTTCGCATACTCATAACTGTAAGCCTACTTTTGCACCTCCTTATATATTCAGTTGGCTGCTTTATTTATATATTGCTATACCTTAAGATAAAAACAAGGAGGAAAATGAAATATGTGACCTCCAAAATTCTAGAAAGAGTGTTTCTAAAAACAGATATAAATGTCTTATAAGATCCTGCCATATCTTTGAAGTATTCATTAGCATGCTTTCATAGTGATGACTATTTGGAATACATTTTATTCTACAAATCTAGTGGTTAATTAGTTGGAGGGACATCTGAAGATCCAAGATAGGCTTCTGGTGGTATTTGTGGCAACTAGTCAATCAATAAATCAAGTTGCATATGTATACCCATCTTATTGTCAGGACTTTTTAAGTATCGAAGGGAATATAGAAACAATGAGATACATGATTGAGACTTTCTTGCTTGATCTGTTTATGGTGATCAATATTACCCATTTTTCAGGCGTAGTTCAAGTCATATGTATTGATCCCATTGATCATATTTCTTCTTCCAGGACTTCAATCCAACAATTTTTGTACACATCCCTCCTCCCTATGACTTCATGATTTGGCTCTTGGCTCATCAACTTCACATAACCTGTGCTTCAACCACACAAATTTACACACAAACTTCTGAAACACAATGTTTCCTCAAAGTATATTTTCTTCCTCTTAAGTGACTTCCCTAATTCCCTCTCTTTTTGGTGAACTCTCAATTATGTTTCAAAGGAGGCTCAAATATCACCTCCGCTGGAAAGCCTTCTTGGACCTCCCTAGGTAAAATTAGTCACTCCCCCCTTGGAGCTTCCATAACACTGGCATCTGACTATATTTTTTTAACACTTATCATAATGCTGTGGTTATTATTTGTTAGTGTTTGTCTCCCTAGATATAATTCATCTTTCTATCTATAGCACTGAGGGCACCATTCCTGACAACAAGAAATATTTAATATAACCAGTATATGACTGGGCCTCCATGGAGAACGCCTTGCTCTAGAGCTGGCATCAGCATTGAAACAAACTGCATTCACGAAATCTTCAGAAAACAGATCTAACTTCAGAAAGCATTAGCAGCAATATAACTGTTATTAAATATTTGGGAGAGAAGAAGACTAGGGCTTTACATCAAACACAAAATCACTGACAACTTGATTAAAAATCTTTACCTTCTTTTTTATTTCTTTCTGTTAAACTTCTGCATCCTCCAAGCAGAGGAAACACATCAGAGTTTTCATGCAGGTATATAATGGTGTTGATGCTTGTGGCTGATGGATATAAGTTGTATATCAAATGGGCACATTTTTTTAAAAAAAAGCTTGAACAGTTTATCAATGGCCACTTGATAATTACCAATGAATAGGCCCTCCATGACCTGGCCCCCACAACTCTCCAGCCCCAACTTTTGAAGTCCCTCTCCTTACCTATTATGCTTGTAATTTATAGTGCATCCCAGGATGTCTCACTATTCATGTTTCCAATAGTGAGACTATTTCCTCACTCACGTACTTTCCTTTTTCACTATGTGGTGTCTCCCATCTTTGCCTGAATAATCTCAACTCATTCTTCAAGTTCTCTAAGAATCTTATCTAAAAATGGCAAGTGTTCCTTCTCTATGCACTTTGTATAATGGAGCATTAGTGGGAGAAACTGCTTTACAGAAAAAGTGTAAAGCATGAGCAAAAAATCAGCATGACAATGAGCATGTTTTTGCTACAAACTAGAAAGAAAACATGTAGGGAATAGAGGTGCAAGTATTGACACGCTCTGCTTTACAGTCCCACTGGTCTGTGAGCTTCTCAAAGGTGGACAGTATGGATTTTTTCTGGTATATAATAACTGCTTACTAAATGAACTACAATCTATCCCAAGTAGAATATAAACATTTTCAGGGATTACAGCTTCCATGATGCTTAACTTAGCACTTGATGTACTGGCTACAGATTTATTGTTTAACAAATGTTTTTTGATTGATTTTACCATTTATCTCCATTTTTTATACCCAAAATCATATTGATAGAGATAAATCTCTAAAATGAGTTTCCATAATAAAAAAGGTATTCACAATTTGCAGCTTGTTAATGATAATCTTTGGCCTTACTTGGAGCAAATAACTGTTAAGACTAAATATACTTTGTCTTGATCTATTTTTGGATTGTTATGTGGGGACTTTTTGGTGACCAGGATATGCAATTTGGTGCATTTAGAAAAGTTTGTTATTGTTTAAAGAAATAGGATAGCTGTTATTCTGTATGGCTCTTAGAAAATTCCTTCATCACTTTGAAACTGTTGTATTATGTACTAAACTGGAGGTTATACTTCTATAACCATATGACTCACTTAGGTTCCATTTCATTTAAACTATTAGATTCAGCTACCTTGATTATCTACATTGGGGATCAGCAAAGTATAGACAGTAGACTAAATTTGGACCACCACTTGTTTTTTCAGATTCAATTGTATTGGAACAGAATTACTCTCCATTACATATTGCCTGTGGCTGCTTTCAGCAGCAGAGTTGAGTACTTGCTACACAGACCCAAAGACTGTGGTTCAAAGACCAAAATAGCCTTGGCCGGTTTGGCTCAGTGGATAGAGCATCAGCCTGGGTACTGAGGGGTCCCAGGTTCGATTCTGGCCAAGGGCACATGCCTGGGTTGCGGGCTAGATCCCCAGTAGGGGACATGCAGGAGGCAGCCCATCAATGATTCTCTCTCATCACTGATGTTTCTATCTCTCTATCCCTCTCCCTTCCTCTCTAAAATAATATATATATATATATATATATATATATTTTTTTTTTTTTAAAGAAAAAAAAAAACAAAGACAAAAATAGTTACTCTCTGACCCTTTATAGAAAAAGTTGGCGCAACCTCTGATCACATTCACTCCCCCCACTCCCGGCTTTTTTAGAGAGGGGGGGTGTGGAGAGGAAGAGAGACAGAGAAATAATAATGAGGCAGAGACATCAATTGGCTGCCTCCTACATGCCCCCTACTGGGGATCAATCCTGAAACTTGGGCATGTGCCCTGCCCAGGAATTGAACCAGGGACCTCTTGGTGCTTGAGTTGATGCTCAACCTGAGCCACACTGACTGGGCTCACATCCAATTTTTATTAATCTGCACTGATCAAATACATTGATCAAATAGTTGCTGCTATAGACTGATTGTTTGTGTCCCCCTATCCCAGTCCTTAAAATCATATATTAAAACCTAACCCCCAATGTGATGATGTTTAGAGGTGGGACCATTAGAAAGTGATTAAGCTATGTGGGCTCCACCCTTATAAAAGAACTAGGGGCCCAGTGCACGAATTCATGCACCTTGAAAGGAACTACAGTGGGCAAAGGGGCAGGTCTCGACCCATCCTCCATGCCCCGGTCTGGCCCCTCCCACTGTGCCCCTGGTCCCCTGTCTGCCAGTGGCCCCGCTCCCACTGTTGCTGCTCCCACATGCTGACGCTGGCCCTGTTCGCACCCGCTGACAGTGCCAAGCAATCAGGACTGGCACCAGGTGCTGGCAGTGGGTGCAAGCAGCAGCTCTGGCATTGGCAGCAGGTGTGAGAAGGGCCAGCACTGGCAGCAGGTACGAGTGCCGGGCGGGACCATGGCACATGGGAGCAAAGTAACCACCAGAGGCTTGCCCCGATGACAGCAACTGGTGCCTCACCTTGGTCTGGCACCCCCGCTCACCTGCTTCACCATCCTGCCGCGGCCGACACCCGCTATGTTCTGTGCTCTGCCGCCTGCTGCTGACACCTGCATGTTCCATGCACGCCCCCTGGTGATCAGTGCATGTCATAGCGACCAGTTGTTCGGTTGTTCCGCCATTCGGTCTTTTTGCATATTAGGGTTTTATATATATAGACTAGAGGCCCAAACTGGCAGTCGGACATCCCTCTCACAATCCAGTCCTGCTGGCTCCTAACCACTCGCCTGCCTGCCTGCCTGATTGCCCCTAACCGCTTCTGCCTGCCAGCCTGATCACCCACTAACCGCTCCCCTGCCGGCCCGATTGCCCCCAACTGCCCTCCCCTGCCAGCCTGGTCCCCCCCAACTGTCCTCCCTTGCAGGCCATCTTGTGGCGGCCATCATGTAACAACATGGGGGCAGCCATCTTGTGACCACATGGGGGTGGCCATCTTGTGACCAGATGGGGCGGCCATCTTGTGTGAGGGGGTGACAATTTGCATATTACCTCTTTATTATATAGGCTGTGTCCTTATAAAAGACCCCAGAACCTCCCTTACCCCTTCTGCCCTAGGGAGACACAGCAAAATGGCAGCTGTCAATGAACCAGGAAGCAGGCCCTCATTAGATAGTGCCTCATAGAATCTGCCAGTCCCTTGGTCCTGGACTTCCCAGCCCTAGAAACTGTGTGAAATATATTTCTATTGTTCATAAGTCACCCAATCTATGGTATTTTGTTATAACAGACCTAACAGACTAAGATAGTCATCAATCATCCTCTTGGGGTCTTACTGTATATATTTTCCCACATAGTCCATGAGTAAAACTAACTGTAATAAAACAAAATAAAATTAACTTAAAAAACCAAATGCTTGATCTGCATAACACTGACTATCCCACATTTTCTTGACAATTGGACTTTTTAAAAAAATATTTCTATTGATTTCAGAGAGAGGAAAGGAGAGGGAGAGATAGAAACATCAACGATGAGAGAGAGTCATTGATCAGCTGCCTCCTGCCCTCCCCACAACCAGGGCATGTGCCCTGACCAGGTATCCAACCGTGACCTCCTGGTTCAAAGGTCGATGCTCAACCACTGAACCACGCCAGCTAAGCGACAATGGACTTTTTATTTCTACCTGGATGCTGGTGTGCAATTGGCTCTAGGGTGTTCCTCCTGCCTTTTTTTTTTTATTTGAAGATGTAATAGTAATGATCTTTTGCATTAAAAATGAACTTAAAAGTCTGTCTCTTCTTTCATGCATGGTAGTTATTACCTTACTGCATTCTTGACTCCTGTTCAAGCCTCAGTTACTTTGGTCTTATAGATGGACTATGCCATAGTTAAAGCCACAAAACTGGGAGAGCCTTCCTATGTTTTATTAGAAAATAAGTATTGACAATATTAGGTGTTTCTCTTATCTAGCTTAAAATAAGCATGAAGAATATAGGGTTATATTCTGGGCTGATGTTGCTAGGTTGGTTGGAGAATCGTCCCGTATACCAAAAGTTGGAGGTCTGATTCCTGGTCAGGGCACATACCCAGGTTGCGGGTTCAATTCCGTGTGGGGCATATTCCTAGGTTAAGGGTTTAGTCCCTGGTCAGGACTTGTTACAGGGGCAGCTGAACGATGTTTCTCTCTTCGTCTCTCTGTCTCCTTCTCTCTCTCCCTCCCTCCCTTTCTCTCTCTAAGATAAATAATAATTTAAAAACAGAATGCAGGGGAAACAATAAGGAAATCTAATGCTGAAAAGGTAGCTGATACCAATCAATGATACCATTCAACTAAAACTATATATCCATAGTCAACAGCAAATGTCTGCAATGAGTTATCTCTTTTGGCAGAAGCATTTAGGAGCTATTTAAGAACTTTCAGTCAGATGCATAATTTGAATAGCTTTAAAGAAATACGGTATTTATTTTCATTGTATTCTGACAACCTACCCATGTGATTATGCGTTATGATTATTTTCCTTTTCAGAGCCCTTATCACATTTTACAAAATTAATGCAGTTTATTCACCATCAGCATGTAGTAAAAATTGAATATTTTCAATCAGTAGACTAACCAAACAAATCACCTTATATTCTTTGCATGTTTTTCTATCTGGGTAGAATTGAGTGATTTTTTATTTATTTAGGCAAACAAAAAAAATGGGGAAAAAAACACACAAGTTGTATACAAAAGTAAGTGGGATGTCAAAAATAAAAGCTTTCTGATACTTATAACCACTATGGCAACACTGAGGGATGTTTAATTTAGCAGTCAGATATTTTGAAATGGAAAATTTCAGCATTTTTTGGAGGTCACATTTGCTTTGATATTTTTCATTGAGTTTCCTTCCTTCTTGTGTTTTAGTCATTCCCTTCCACAGCTCCAATTCCCTCCCCCGCCCCCCACCCCGCCCCATGATTGTTCTGTTCTTCTTTTGGGAAAATGGGTCTGAGAAAAGAAATATTAGATCCCCCAAAATATTGTTAAAAACTGAGCTAATATTTGAAATGTATTGAAAGTAGAATTTGGAATTGGTCTTAATCCCCTGGTTGTTGCCTCCTTTTCAGCTCTGCCTCGGCAGGTTGGCCTTTGTTTGTTTAGAGGCTGGCATGATGGATGAGCTGGTACCAGGCCAATGTGTTTAAGTAAAACCTGGGAGTTCCTGGGCTAGCAGAACACAATTCGTGTAAAGCCTTGGGAACATCCAGCAGCTCTATTGCTATCTACACCATCAAAGAAACTAATTGGCCCCAATCACATCCTACTTTCGGGAGAGAAAAAGAAATAATGTGAGAGCACTCTCTCAAACTTTGAACCCAATTCTTATTCAAGCAGAAAACTTTGAATTTTCTTCCAAAAAACTGTAACAGAAACACATGGAGAATTTATAGTGAAGAGTACTCTGGGCTCCAAACTCATTACAGACTTTCCCATCTGGCCTGAGATGGTAACAAGAATCACCTTCATTTCACAGGCAAGAAAATAGAGGTAGAGAAAGAATAAATGATTTCAGCAAATTGGAAAGGTAGGAAATTGAGCTTTAGTCTCCTGGCATTCATTTATCTATCCTAGAATAGTAACCTTCCAGCATGGGAAGATTGTGTTTTGTTGTTGCTATGTTGTTGTTTTTGTTTACACAGTCCAGATGTCATTGAATGCATGGATTTTACAATATTTTTACTTGGGCATCTGGTCAATGATTGAAACCTACAGTAGAGCAACCCATTTAGTCTTTGCATACTTTTGGTTATTAAATTCACCCTCAATATATTTTTATTGATTTCAGAGAGAAAGGGAGAGGTAGAGAGAGATAGAAGCATCGATGATGAGAGAGAATCATTGATAGGCTGCCTCCTGCACGCCCCCTACTGGGGATCGAGCCTGCAACTTGGGCATGTGCCCTGATCTGGAATGGAATTGTGAGCTCCTAGTTCATAGGAGCACACTGGAGGGAGACCGGGGGAGCTATGGCAACTGGCGTTCTCAGCAAGTGGCCATGAGCCAAGTGAGCAGGCCGGGTGTCCAGGCTGTGCGGTGAACACACTACTGAGGGCTCTTCCTCCGGGCACTGGCCCGCCTGGAGAGGCCCATGCACGGGCGGGGCTGTAGGCTGGGGCTCCCTCAGCTTCCACTCTGCTGCTACTCCTGGCCTCGGGAGAGGAGGGACCCCGGCCTCGGGCTGTCCCTCCCCGGGCCTTGTCTGTCTCGGTCCTTTTGTCAATGTTGCACAGTTTTTATCATCCCCCCCGCCCCCCTGCTTTTTGTAGTGGGTTGGGTTTTAAATTATAAATTTTAACTGCCTCTGGGTGAAAAAGTTTTTAATAAACACCTTATTACCTCAAAAAACAACAACAAAAAGACCACTGGGCTACACCAGCCAGCTAAATTCACCTTTAGATTAATTAAAATATCTCTGTTTTATCTTTCTTTCAGTAGTTCTACTCCATGGAGCTATATAGGACAAATTGAAATCTGTGTCACATCCGAGCCATTGGAATGTTTGAAGATGGTAATCATACTCTCCTTGGGTGAAAATTTCCTATGCCCTTTAATGATTCCTCGGTCAGTTTGGGCTCAAGGCTTATTTTCACTATTTTATCTCCCTGAGTTCCTTTTAATGAAAAATCTGTTTTAAAAAATGCAAAGTCTAAACCAAAAATGTAACTCTCCAGGAATTGTCTGAACATGGAAGTGCAGGCTTATAAATTTCTTTATTCTAGATTGTGTGCTTCTGTGACTATCACCTTAAATTAAAGCCTCAGTCTTCACCCTGTTTCTCTTTTACTCTCACACTTCTACCACACTCACAATACTTGTGGTAGCAGATGTGTGGGGGGTTTTCCCCCACATCAAGTGATTCTGCAACATCCGTTGGGTGTCCTTATAATTTAACAAAATTCTGAGACTGTCTACCTGGAGATAATGGCAGATACCCCAGGTCAAGGGCTCAGTCCCATGAGTCTTCCCCGCGCCCCCTCACCCCCCCACCCCCGCACTTCAGATGCCAGTAACAAGTAGCAGGTCCTTAGGTCACACACAACTTCTGCCGGACTTGGCTATAAATCAGATTTCCATGACCGCCTCCCTGCCCTCCATGGATTCATTTATTTGCTAAAATAGCTCAAGGAACTCAGAGAAACACTTACATTTATCAGATCATGAAAGACTGTGATAAAGGACACAGATGGACAGCCAGATGAAGAGATAGATGAGGCAAGGTCTGGGAGGGTTCAGAACACAGGAGCATCTGTCCCTGTGGAGTTGGGGTTACTCACCCTCCCAGGACATGTATTCACCAACCTGGAAACTCCGCAAATCCCGCACTTTGGAATTTTTATGGAGGCTTCATTACATAGACATGATCAATCATTAATTCCATGTCCACATCTTCTTCCCTCTTTGGAGAATGGGTGGGGTAGGGAATGGGTGGGGTAGGGCTGGGAATTCCACCCTTCTAATTATGACTTGGTCTTTCTGGTGACCAGCCTCCATCCAAGAGTCACTGAGAAGCCCACCCAAAGTCATCTTATCAGATGCTCCTAGTGCTCTTATCACTTAAGATATTACAAGGGTTTCAGGAGCGTTGTGTCAGAGACCAAATATTAAATAAAGAGATGTTCCTAGCATTATTATTACTTAAATTTACAAGGGTTCCAGGAGCTCTGTACCAGGAATGAGGTAAGACCAAATATATATTTCTTACTATAAATCATAATACACAATAGCACACAGCTGTTTCACTTTTTTTTTGATGAGTCACATTACTCTCTTTACTCATATTTAGTTTATTGTTAATTAAAATCCTTAAGACCTAATCATATGTTATGCTGACATGTCATATCATTACATTATCTTTTCAGGCTTGGTTACTTTTCTACTCTAAAATGCATACACATTTATCTCTGTTGAACTTTATCTTATAAAGACCAATTTTTTGGCCAGTCTATCAAACACTTTGAAATTTGATTTAAATATTTAGTATGCTTATTATCCATATTGAGCTTTGTGTTATTTGAAAATGTAATGAGCTACCATCCCAGACTTTGAAAACTTAAGAAGTAATACTAGAACTAAAGGGGGAAAAGTCTTCTTACTTATCTGTATTTATTGCTTAGTTCCATTTGGGTGTGGATATTTAAAAATTGTAATCCTCCACCTAAAACATTCTTGTTTCTATTCCAATACTATCAAGATCATGGTGACTGATTTCATTATACCTTTTGCTAAAATACAGGCATACCATGTTATTGTTTATCATGCTTCCTACATGCTAAGGGTATCCTATAATCCTTTTAAAGTAAAGAAATTTGATCTACTGTCCATAACTTGTTGATAATAAACCTAAATTGATTCCAGTAGTTCCAACTCAAGTGAAACTTTATAGAGAGTGAAATGTAATGCCGACAAAATAAAATCATTAATTTTGGCTCATTTTATGTAATGTTTTGTGTTTTTAAATATTTTTACAACCCACTACTGAAATTTTCTATTTTACATGCTTCAATTTATATGAAAATTAAGCACATAGGAAGTTGTTAGTACAACTGTTTTTAAATAATTCCAATGAAGTGTTCACAACTTTTTTGGATATTAAGAAATGATCGCAGTTAGAAATATAAACATCTGGATCAGACCTCTTATGCACTGTGGAACTATCCATCCATTAAGAGAGCAGACAGACCCAACCTATGAAATCTATCTGATCCATGGGAAGTTTGTCCAAGAATTTCTAGGAAAGAATAAGAGGAACTGTTTTCAGTTAGCCAGAGAAAGATTCCTATTATCAGTCTGCATTACAAAGAGGGGTTACTGGCCTATTTTTTTTCTCTGCTCATTTCCTTGGCTCATCAGATGGTTGCTCTATCCTAGTGGGCATGAGGAGAAAGAGAGAATGAGACTATGAAGAGCAAAAACCAAAGACCCATATAATTTTGGGGACAATCCTTAGATGTCACTAAGTTCAACTTTCAAACAAGGTCATAACTGTCTCTATGAGATCCTTGACTAATGGACATCCAATCTTTACCTGAATATCTCGTATTGCAGGTAATTCATTATTAGTAAATGGACTACTCTAGTTTTAGAAAGTTCTAAGTATTTCAGAGCTCTTTTTTAATGATTATAGAAATTTCCTTCCATGTAGCTTTTACCCTCTACTCTTGATTCCATTTTTTTGTGTGTGTGAAGATGCAGTAAGCTTAGCATTTCCTTTATCTGGAAGTTCTTTAGATTTTAAAGGTGGACAATCTAATCTTTAAAAAAAGTTGAATATTTCATAATGGACCATGAATCTCTTCCCTCTGTCTGGGTCCAAAAAAAGGGTAGGGGAGGGCATGCAACTCCTGTGGAGAAAACACAGTAGTAAGATGGACTTGAAATCAATGGACTTCAATTCACTTCCATTTATTTAAATGTGATTTGGAGTCTCTCATCTCTATGCCTCAGCTTTACCATCTGTAAAATGAGACTCACAGTATTTCTCCTAATTGATTCAGAAGAATGTTATTGGGATGTTATGAGAGAATGAATGCTAAATATCTTTTGAAAATATTATGTATTTTGTACATATTCACACTTCAGACTTAAGAGAAAAGCCAAAAGCAGTTGTATCAGTACCCCTGACCAATGATCTGTGTTCTCTGTCCTGGCGCTTTCCCAGTCCCTGATAGATTGAAATTCTTTCCTCCAAGCTCTCCCTGTCCTAACCACATCTTTTCTTTCTTTTTCCCTTAAGTCTCAGCCAAGAACTTTAAAGCCCTTCTTTTAATTACTTAAGTCCTCCTGTTCATCTCCAACCAGCAGTCACATTTCATTAGAAGAAAAAACCAAAAACTTAAAAAAGTTTCAAATCATAACTCTTATTCTATTCAGTCCCATCCTGTTTCACTATAATTTCAGTGTTCACAAATATATTTAATCCCTAATTAGTATAAAAATACAAGCCTCTTTTGGGTTTGCCATATATAATTTTATTCTTCTCTCCCTCAAACCACTTACTCCTGCTCTATAATCCTTGTTACAAATCCTGCTTTTATATTACACACACAAAAAAAATCAAATACCTTCACCTTCTCCTGTTAAGACCTTATTTCTAGGTTTTAGCCTCTGTAACTCCTCAATACCTAGTTTCATTTCCAATTTAAATCAGTCTTTCTAAAGGAATAATGCTTCCTTAGTCTTTTTTTTAAAATATATTTTATTGATTTTTTACAGAGAGGAAGGGAAAGGGATAGAGAGTTAGAAACATCGATGAGAGAGAAACATCGATCAGCTGCCTCCTACACACCCCCTACTGGGGATGTGCCTGCAACCAAGGTACATGCTGTTGACTGGAATCGAACCTGGGACCCTTCAGTCCACAGGCTGACCCTCTATCCACTAAGCCAAACCAGTTAGGGCTTCCCTAATCTTTTCATCTGCATGCTGTGAGTATAACCAAAGAGGTTTTAAAAAATAAAACTCGAAAAACTTTTAGAATAGGTGGAGAGAAGTGACTGCACACTGAGGATTCTGAATCTTGTTGTTTAGAAAGCATCAAATCTGGGCACCAGGTCAGAATGTCTGGGATGAGCCTAAGTTATTCAGGTCTCACCAGGATCACTCCCAAGGCAGAGAAGGCTAGAGCAAAAAGGAAAATGTGTCCTAACAGACAATATGTTTTTCCTGCTGTAATATCATTACCGGTGATGGTAATCACATTGCTCTGAAAAGAAAACAGATTTCCACTTTATTTCATGGTCCTAATGAATAGATCTCCATTTACGCTACTACAGAGTCATTTCAGGGTATGGGCTCTTCCCTTTCAGTAGTTAGAATAATGGATGATCTTTCTTGCAATTACTTGGGAATAATTAAATCTGTGAATTTTGCTGACGACTCTAACAGTTGGGCACTCAAGCTTGTTCCTAGAGGTTTATTATATCAATTGAATGGCAGCTCTCCTGCCTAGCCCCGCCCCTGTAGATGAGTTTATGGATTTATGGTACATAGTGCCCTTTTCAGAACATCCTTGGTACATCTGAGAACAGTTAGGGAGGAAAAGGGAAGCACATTTCTGCTTGGATATATTCTAGTTGTACTTTTATTATGTCTGAAGAAGGCAGAGACCTGTAGAGGTTTCATTTGAGATAAATCTGCTTAGGTAGGCAGTAAACATCTAAGGGGAAATAGAACATCTGGACATAATCACCAGATTGACCAAAAGTAATTTGGGGGGCAGTCGTCTTTTCTGATTCCTTTTTGTAATCACCTAGCATGGTGATTAGCATATGGAAAGTTCTCAACCAGCAATTACTGAACTGAAAATCACACTAAAACTAGGCACCTTGATTCAATGTTGAATTTATATTTTCATAGTATTATAGGGTTAGAAGACTACCTGACCCTTTCTGTTTGGATATGAGTATTCCTACATAAACACAGATGAAATTGTCTATTCTAATCTAAAATCTTGTCTATATAGCTATCCTCAAAAGCCATAAATATTTCTAATAGCTTGACAATTATTCCAAATACCTAATCCAAATCTGCCAATACCCATTATTCTTTTTTTTCTTCTGCTCTCAGTGTAAAATAGTTTCCTTCAAATACAATGCTGCAAAATTCCTTTACTAGAAAATAAACTGTCTGAAAGTCTTCTCACTTCTCTCACTACTTGCTTGGAGAACAATAACAATAAAAAAGCAGAAGAGGGTATAATTAGAAACAGAGTATAGGCAAAAGGAGGAGAGGAGAAATCATAGCTTCCAGAGGACTTTCTTAGAATAAAATGAAAGGAACTCTAGACTTCTAACATACTCAGCACATAGTACTTGTCTCTGCTCTCTTATCCTGGCCCTATGATTCTAAGAAAATTGAATGTCCTAGGTGGCTAGTCTCTGTTTCAGAAGCAACAGAATACCAATCTCTCTCTCAAATTCCATAACTGTCATTGCTTTCCTCCTGACCAATGCTTAATTCTGTACTTCTTACATAAATAATCTAAAATGGGACAGAGTACACTAGGAGTGTACTTCTATATGACTGCAATGTACACATCTTGACCCACTGACTTATCTCCATGTGTTACCTTGACAATACCCAATCACATTATTTCTCATTAGAGAGTGAATTTCAGTTGGCAAAGGTGACTCTTTTTCAATTTGTTTCAGAACATTAATTTTTCACTCCCATCTTCTTGTCATGATGATCTCAGGCAATTCATAAACAGTATTTGCTCACTCCAACATTGAGTTCCCATGAAAAAAAAACACACAACTTTTTTCCTCTTTTGTATGAACCAGATATCTATATTTAGATCACATTTGAAAGAAGGATTGAAGGTAAGGAGTCTTGGCGAGATCCTTCATTGGCTATTTTAGGGTTTTATTTTGGGGTAAGTGGTTAGGAATCATGTAAGGTGAATGACAGAAAAAATTAAGCTGTGTGGGAAGAAAAAAACCTCTTGCTTAATATCAGTTCACTGGGTCTTCTTGTTTCCTCACTGACAGAAAGGATAAGTTTGAGCAATTATTTGGTAAGACAATTATTTTAGTTGTAAACTCACAGAAGTAATTTTCCCTGTGGCAGAATGGGAATATTAGAAAGGTCCAGAAAAGAAAGGCTACAAAAATAATAATATAGCAACGTGAGAATATCCGAGACTATTCAAGGAGACTGTTAGTGGGTATAAATATTCTTGGTGACCAAGCCTGGTCTCTAGGACAGAGGTTCTCAAAGTGTAGCTCTTGGGCCAGCATCATCAGCAACTCCATGGAAATTGCTCAAAGAATAAATTCTTAGTCCCACCCACCTCAGACCTACTGAATCAGAATTTATGAGGTTAGAGTGTTTCTGATGTGAGCTCAAGTTTGAGAATCACTGATATAGTGCAAGATATTTGTAGACCTGGACTTAAATGGCACCTCTAGCACTTGCAATCTCCATATTTTGCATAGATTACATGACCTGCTGGAGCCTTAGTTTTCACATCAAGAGGTGATAATTGTTTCTTTCTACAACTGTTGTGCAGATTATATAGGTAGATAAATGTAATATTTATTTAATACTGTGTACCAAGCACTATTCAAAGTGCTTTACATGTAATGACTCAGTTACTTCTCACAACAACCTGCTGAGACATGATGTTTTATAAATGAGGAAATGGAGGCAGAAAGAGGCTAAATAACTTGGCCAGGCTCACATAACTTGTAAGTGGTGGAGCCAGATTTGACCCAGTCAGAATTTAGAGCCTTTTCTCTTAACCACTTGCTATTTATAAGGTGCCTGACACATAGTTAGGACCTAATACATGTTTATTCTCTTTTCTATTTCATCCTCCTTGCATACCAATATAATTAACTATGGAGAATTCATTAATTGCTTGTGGAATCTGGTTATATTAATAGGAAAAAAATTAACTTTAATTAATGTAAATTGAAATCAATGGAGATTCAAATTAATTATTGCAATGTGAGTAATTCCTGGGCATTTGAGGGAGCCAGTATTAGCAACCTTAAGGTCTTGACCTTCTCTCTCCACCTCTCTCTGCCTTATGAATTTAGCATGAAACAGTTAATTGGAAGTTAGGTCAGTGGTTTGCAAACTTTTTGGCTCCAGGTCCCCTTTGAACTCTTACAAATTATTGAAAACCCAAAATAATTTTTATGTATATGGATTTAACAATCAGTACTTATATTAGAAATTAAAATATATGATGTTAAAATGCTTATGTAATTTATTTTAAATAAATAGTCACATGTTAACATAACATGTTTAATGTAACATAACTACATTTCTAAGAGAAAATATTAGGAGAAGAGTAGTATTTTTCTAGATTATTAAACACCTCTTTCATGCTGGTTTAATAGAAGACAACTAGATTTTCAACTGCTTCTGCATTCAAACTGTTGCAATATCACATGCCACGTATTCTCTGGAAAACTCCCCAGTACACTTGTGAGATAAATAAATTCTTAGTGTTATAAAATACTATTTTTGTATAATTTCTTAGAATTATAAGAATAATTTTCTTAGTATTAAGTAATTATTAATTTCTTAGTATAAGTAACAGTATTAAATATTCTTATAATTTTTAGTATTATGAAAATAATTTCTTAGTAAGTAATTTTTTAGTATTATTATTAAAAATGTCTTGGTATTATAAAATATTTTAGTATTATTATAATTTCTTGGTATTACTATAAAAATAGCAATTTTTATATCACAGGTCCCCAGAAAGGGTATTGGGATTGCCAGGGGTCATGGCATCATACTTTGAGAACCCTCTGGGCTAGTTGACAGTTGGATGGAAGTGTACAGTTAATCCAGAACACTCATAGTCTGAATCTTTTTTTTTTTTTATCTCAGTAACAATTTTTTGACACTGGATTATCAGCTAAGAATGAACCAGTTAATTCATTTACATGAAACTGAAAGGGTGAGGGCTATGCCCTCCATCTTGCCCCGTATCCTCCATGTTGGGGTAGGAGCCATGTGCTCAGACCCCCTTCTTCCCAGAAGCCCAGGCCTCTACTGGCCACGCCTGGGATTTCTTTAAACTAACCAATGACAATCCAGGGACGTGCGCGCCTTAGAGATGACCACATCCTATGTAACACGACCCCGCTTGCGCCTGGCCAATCGGCAGGGCCCACAGTCCCCTCACTCCACCCCCTATTAAAACCCTGTGTTTCCCACGCCATCCCACTCTGCTTCCGGTCGCTGCATCGGTCAGGAGCGGGGGTCGGGCTAGCTAGCTCAATAAAGGACCTTCTGCTTTTGCATCGGACTGGCTGGCTCCTGGTGTGGTCCTTTGGGGATCTTGAGATCTGGGCATAACAAAACTATTACAGGAACCCCAAATAGTAAAACACATAATAATGTAGCACAACTGCAAGATAGAAAAACTTCATTTTGATTAGCTTATCTTTAACTTTGACAGCTCAATAAAACTCTTTGTAGAACCAATGAAAGTAGAGCAGAAATAAGATAGTGAAAAAGAGGATAGGTGAATTTCCAAGACAGAAATGAGGAGTTGTGTGTGTGTGTGTGTGTGTGTACAGACTCATTGCTTGTAAATGTTTCAGAATACCTGAAAAATATACAAGTGTCTACAATATCTATTTTTATCAAGAAATATGTAGACTTTAGTATTTCTATTCTTATTAAACAAGTGTGTACTTGAAATTGAGTTTAGCCCTAGCTGGTTTGGCTCAGTGGATAAAGCATCGGCCTGTGGATTAAAGGATCCCGGGTTTGATTCTGGTCAAGGGCACATGCCCAAGTTGCAGGCTCAATCTCCAGTAGGGGGTGTGCAAAAGGCAGCCAATCAATGATTTTCTCTCATCATTGATGTTTCTATCTCTCTTTCTCTCTTTCCCTTCCTCTCTGAAATCAATAAAAAAATATATTTTAAAAAATTGAGCTTAAGAAATATCTAAAGTTTACTAATAGTGGAGTAGATCTGTTCCAACAAATATTACTTGGGCACCAGTGTTTGCACAAGAAAATGAATAAATGTTTCCCTCTAACCTTTGGGAAGCTTATTTTTAGTCAACAGGGATGGTGTGAAGTGAGGATAACATGATGGAGTGAAGGGGATGTTTACAGACATTTGTTTTATATCTACGCAGTCTACAGAGAGATTTGAGGCAGCAATTATTTATTCTCTTGCCTCCTATTACAAATAAGCAAGAATTGCACCAAGTCAAGAGAAATATTTAAATAAATTTACCACAGCATCTTTGCTATTTTATTTATTTTATTTTTTAAATCTTTACTGTTGAAAGTATTGCATATGTTATCCCTTTTCCCCCTTGATATATGACGAGTTTCTTAAACTTTATACTTGACATGTGATTATAACATACTTATCAACCACTCTTTTTTTAAAAATATATTTTATTGATTTTTTACAGAGAGGAAGGAGAGGGATAGAGAGTTAGAAACATCGATGAGAGAGAAACATCGATCAGCTGCCTCCTGCACGCTCCCTAATGGGTATGTGCCCGCAACCAAGGTATATGCTCTTGACCAGAATCGAATCTGAGACCCTTGAGTCTACAGGCCGACGCTCTATCCACTGAGCCGAACTGGTTAGGGCTCAACCACTCTTTTATGTTAACAAAGATAGTATATTAGTTTGCTATATAAGTATAGAAAAAGTTTAAATAATTTGTACTAAATAAATGTATGATATCCCAATTCAATGTTGGTGTCACTATTGAGTAAAATCACAATAGGTTAAACAGGATGACTCCTCCTATAATAATACACAATTTAGCCAGAAGTGGTACATAAAATATATACAATGAACATAATTTTTAGTATAGTATACATTATATTTGGCATGTTTGGTAGGTATTTTATAAGCACATCTGAAATTTTATATCATCTCCAACAGATGGGAAATAAACAGTAATAGGAACTATTAATTTTTTTTTATTATACATAAGGAGAAAAGAACTGATAATGTTAGGAAAAGCATATTGAGGCTAAAATATCTATATCAAATGTTTTTAAAACTCATTTTAAAATTGTGAGAAGAAGAAATAAAAAGTAAGTTAAAATGTTTCAACATCTGTTATCAGTAATGGCAGCCCTAAAAAATCAGTTGCTGGTAGGTAAGAAAAATATTTTTGGCTTAAAATACAGCCAGCTGTTTTCTGAGATGCTGGGAGCAAGTTTTTGCTCAGTAGGTAAAGTGGAAGAAAACTTAAAAAACTCAAGTGTGAGGCAAATTAAGACAAAGTTCAAGTCTCAAATACTGGTTTGGATTCAGAAGCAATTGGACATGCATACAATACAGTCAAGTCATTACCAAGCTGACCAGGCTTTGTTGGCCCCAGTTGCCCCTGTATGGCCTGTAAGATTCTATTTCTGACCAAAGAAACTTCCTGAACCTCATCCTTGACCATCTGTGCAGCATCTGCCGGGCAGCCACCGCCGTTTTCACATACTGAGCACTTTAAAATGTTTCTGTTTTGTGCATGCTCTTCCTCTTGTCTGGGGAAATGTGCTTCTCCATGAACTGCTCTATTTATGAAGGTCCTGCTCATCTCATAAGATATTGGCCAAATATTTCTTCTGTGGAAAAGTAGCTCCATGTCTCTCAGGCAGGGTACCTCTGCCTCAATCAGGACTCTTGACAAGAAGACTACACATAACTCAATGGGAGTATTTATTACATTGTGCATTCATTATTATGTTTATAGTTTTGTTAAAAGTTAAACTGAGGCATGTTAAAAAATTGAGTTTATTTGAGCAAAAATTGATTCCAAATGGGCAGCACCAAACAGGAAGTTGTTAGGAGTGCTCCACCTGCAGGAGCAAGGAGAGACCTTTATAGAAAAAGGTAGAAACAAAGTGAGGAAATTATTGATGGTCTGTAGCTTAAAGCCAAGTTGGCTGTTGGTGTTTAGTGATCTTTATGTTTCAATTTTGTAACCTTGATGCATTTTAATACTTAGATTTTGAATTGCTATGTAGGCTGTGAAGGAGAGCAGAATTTGCCACCTCCAAACATTCCTCTTTGGGACATTAATCACTTTAAGCTGGTCATTTTTAAGAAATAAAAGACTCAGGAAGAACCTTTGACCTCCCTCTAACTGCCTAAAAGGAATTTAGATAGAGAACCTGTTTCATATAGATAAGTATAGTTTAATATGAACTAGTGTGTGATAAGGAGGAGCCTAGCAAGGCCCCTTTGATCTAATTTCTCTCTGTGTCCCATTGCTAAAGATGGCCCACCAAACGTTTGTTTACCAAACATTTGCTTTTCCATCTCAGAGTGAAGTGCCTTCTTAAGTCACAAACAACAATCCCTCAAAGATACAGAATATTTGGACTGGAACTGGATTCTTTGTCACTGGAGTCAAAGAATGAACCCACAGACAGAAGGTGGTATAGCAAAGGGGGAGATTTATTGAAGAACAAGTACAGACTCCCACGTGGGGAGGGGAAAAGGGTCCCTGGTGACTTCCTGTTTCCACTATTTGTAAAGATTGCAGTTCCTGTGTCCTGACATCCCCTCTGATTGGTCAATATTCCCTTTCGAATTGATTACTATAGTAACTCCTGAGGCCCTCCTCCCTCATTATCCTCCTATTCCTTCTGGGCTTTCTTCCTCCTTTATTTTGTAAATATAGACCTTTCAGCTACTCCCAGTTCTCTTATCTTATGTAAATGTAGCTGTTGCCTCTCCCTTGTGTTATGGAAATGTACCCTCTCCCAGTCTGTAGCCCTGTGTTTTTTCCATGGACCCCAATTCTAAAAATTCCCTAAGCCTGCCTACATTCCCCTAAAATTCCTGTTTCATCAAGATGGTGTATAAGCCTTACCTGTCTGATTTGTCCACAGGCCCTGTTATGCCCAGATTTCAAGATTCCCAAGAAACCACACCAGGGATCCAGCCATGTCCAATGCAAAAGCATAAGAGTCTGTATTCGAGCTAGCTCGGCTCCCCCACCTCACCGACACAGCAGCAGGAAGCAGAGAGAGAGAACTCTGTGTGGAGAGGGGTTTTATAGGGGGGTTGGAGTAAGGGGAGGAGAAAGGACTGTGCTCTGCCGATTGGCCAGGCGCAAGTAGGTGTCTTGTTCCTGGGTGTGGCTAGCAGAGGCTTAGACTTCCGGGAAGAAGCTCCTTGCCAAGCACGTGGCTGCCCCAAAATGGAGGACACAGGGTAAGATGGAGGGTGTAGTCCTTGCCCTTTCAGCCCCATATTCACATGGAACCCCTGTTTGTACATATGTGATTAAATTTGGTTGTTTTCTCTTTGATTACTCTGTCTTGTGTCATTTTAATTATTGGACCAGCCAAAAGAACTAAGAGGGGAAAGGGGGAATTTTCTATTCCCCATAGCCACCTAAGTATTAGAGCTACCTCAGTCTAATGGCCTCCTGGTTTAATTAATTTCCCACTTTCCCCTGGATTGTGGGCTCCTTCTGGACAGAATCTTGTATTTTCATCTCTGTAGCCCTAAAAGGGGCTTTTTCTTAATGAACAAAAAATATTTGTTGACTGATGGCTAGCTGGTGAGAATCTCTGACATGCCTTTAGTAGTGAAAGGAGTTGTTGGGGGTAAAATAGGCAGGTTTAGGGAGTTTTAGGAATTAGGGGGTCCATGAGGGAGAACTGCAGGGCTGCAAAACTAAGGGGCTGGGAGCTGCTAAAAGGCATATATTCACAGAATAAGGGGGCTGGGAGCTGCCAAAAGACACTCATTTACAGAATAAAGGGAGAGGAATCCACTCATTCACAGAATAAAGGGAGAGGAAGCCACCCATTCACAGAATAAAGGCGAAAGCCACAGGGAGTAGAAAAACCAAAGGGAGAAGAAGAGGGGGACCCTACTGTGGGGTTTGAGCTTTGAAGCTGCTATAGTGACCAATCAGAGGGGCTATCAGGACACAAAGAGCTGCAGCCTTTATAAACCTTAAGAAAGAGGGACTTGGCGGGCCTCTCTCCTCCTCCCCATGTGGGAGTCTGTGCTTGTTTCCCAATAAATCTCCACGTTTCCTATACCACCTTTTGTCCATGGCTTCATTCTTCGAATCCACCTGGACAAGGACCCGGAGAATCACCTTTGCATCCTGCCCAGAGGAAAAACAATGTCTTTCAGTTTAATTTCCACGTTTCAGTAGTCATGGAAGCCTATTATTCCAAAATTAGAAATGAGGCTAAGAATGTAAATCCTCATGAGAGAATAATTGAGGTGGTCAGATTAACTTGAAAGCAAAGGCCAAATGCCCTTCTCCTAAGAGCTCTAAGCAGAAAGACAGGGAGATCTGTGAGAAAAGGTAACAGCCGAGTGGGGAATTCCACGGAAAAGGGTGGCTAAGGACAAGCAAGGGGGAAGAAGGTCCTCTTCGGACTAAATTTTTCTCTCTGAAGGACAATCTGATAGAGGCCTTTAGAATTTGAGGAGGAACGTTTCATTTGTAAATTGTGCTTAAACTTTCTAAGTGCTTTGTCTTTATAAAAGGTGGTAGGCCTGGCAAAGAGTTAATGCTATTTTAAAGAAAGGTGACCAGAACAGATAACTGTAATGTAATTATTCATCCAGATAATAAAGCCCAGGCAGCGTTATTGAATGCAGATGTGAGGACATTTGTGTTCCCTCTGTGATGCTCCTTTGACTTAGTCAGTTGCTCGTGCTGACTTATTCTGTCTTCTATTTTCCCTTTGGGACCACAAAGAGCAAAGAGCCTGCACTGCAGTTTTAGAGATTTGAGGAAGTCTGGCATTCTCTCACTTTCAGGGATGGCTAATCAAATTGTTGGGTGACAGGTTTGCGATGTCTTCCATCCCTTCCAGGCTTTCTAGGCTGCCCTCATAGCCTTTGACCTCCAGCCTTGCCTTGCTCTCGCTCTCTCTCTCTCTGCCTCCAAAGTTAGAATGCCTGTCTCAACCAGTACCTGACCAAGCCAATCAATTAAGCTACCAGAGCCTGATTGGGTTTAATCTCTTTTCCCTCAAACCAGGAATCTTTCTCAAAGAAGATGCTTTGGGAAGAAAACTGTTATCAGAGAGGAATAAAG
This sequence comes from Myotis lucifugus, assembly GCF_000147115.1. Lineage (NCBI taxonomy): Eukaryota > Metazoa > Chordata > Mammalia > Chiroptera > Vespertilionidae > Myotis > Myotis lucifugus. Next base: position 380,956 of record NW_005871392.1, read on the forward strand.
TACTGATAATGGGTGTTCAAGCCTTAACTGGGGGAAGAATTTGCCCTCTAACTATGCAATGTGGCTGGTGGCTTAGTCTGTCTATGCATATGCCTGACCCTGCCCATTATCTTTACATTATCTTTGTGTTTAGTTCATATGGGTACTAGAAAGAATAAGAAAACATCTTCACACATAGGAAAGTACTGAATGGATCAAGCTAAGATTTAAAAAATGCAGTTTTCTTTATCTGGCTAATGAGAGGCTACTTACCTAGGGTGGAAAGTGAAAGCCGGGGACTGGCTCAGCCCACTCTGGGAAGTGGAGGTAGGCGGACCTTCCATCCATGTGGGAGAGGCTTCCAGAGCAGCAAGGGGGATTGACAGGCTTCTGCTGGCAGCTCCCTTCTTACCCAGCCTCTAACGAAGCTCAGAGGAGCTCAACTCTGCACAACCAGTAGCGCTGTGCCTTACTCACCACTAATTCCTACGAATCTAGAAAAAGTGGCTGGGGAAGCAATTAGAGAAGAAAAAAATTTTTTTTTCAGAGTCTAATTGCCTTTTGTACGAAGCCAGGGTTTTGTTGCTTCTGTTGTTGTTTTCTCCAGCACAGAGCCAAAGGAAATAAAGCAGCCCAAGATGTGGACAACAAATTTCTGCTTTCGAATTGTCAGAGGAAGAAATGCTGTGTACAGTGTACAGAAAATACAGTATCCAGATGAACCAGCCTGCACACACAGACCCGAAACACATATGTTTCAAATTATAAATTTTCATGCATATGGATTTTGGTGGGTTTTTCATCACATTCATTCATTTTAATTTAACAAATATTAACTATGTTCTGTTTGCAAAACACAAAGTTAAAGGTGTGAAAAGAAGAAATTAGCCTTGCATTTTGGGAGCAGATCTAATGGAATCTCCAACACAAGGATTTAGCAAGGATGCATAATACTAATAATTATGACAGGACAGTCATCACACATCTCTGAGCTCATTGTATTCCCTCTTGGCCCCACCTCTTCCCAGCCCTTTCACTGGGACCAGCTCTGTAGTGCCATCAGTGTGCTATGCCCAAGGGCAATCAAACAGTGCCTCCCCTTGGCCTGTCCCTTTTGCTCCTCGCCCTGGGACTTACCTGAAGCAGTGGTGTAGAACACCTGTGGGAAACCTGTGACCTGTGCTTTTATAAAGTGGAAATGGGGAGTTTAAGTGTGGGGGGTGGGAAATGGGGGATATCTTTTATCAATCAGGAACGGGGGCTGATGGATAAATTTATTCCCCTATTGTCACTCGGGACACACCATTCTGAGGGACTTTCATGGGTTCTCCAGGAGGCTCTGCAATCATCTGTCACTTGGGAATAGTAACCAATCTCGCTATTGGGCATCCATCCTTCCTTTAGTCCTACCTCTTGTGCTTACTTCTCAAATAATTTACATGCACATGTGCCTTTTTTTTTTTTCAGGCTACACTTTCAAGGGAATCCAGGCTAAGAAAAATAATAGTAGTTAATATTTTTGAGCATTTACTAGGTATGAAGCATTAGATCAAGCACTCTATAGTGAAATAGCTGAGTTGATTCAGATATTTCTTATGAAAAGAGGAAGTGTTATTCTTCTCATTTTGCAAATAAAGAAACAGGTTTTTAAAAATGTAGTAACTTGCCTAAGGTCATATTGTTGGTAACAGTGCCCAAATTTAAATGCAGTTTTGTTTATATTAAACAAGTCTCAATTCTTATAGCAACAACACAAAGTTTAAAGGTAGAGACAGTTGGTGTAGTGAGCATTGTGGTGCTCTCCCCAACATCTGTTCATTTCTCTGTGTACAGTCATGAGGTTTGGATGGGCTTTGGCCTTGGCTCCTCTCCCCAACTTCAGGGAAAACTCCTGATTGGTCTAAACCCACATTGGTTTAATCCCAGCATTCTTGCTATAGTGATTGCTTCAGATATATCACACCCCCACCCATTAAAAAGGCGGTTCTCAACCTGTGGGTCGCGACCCCTTTGAGGGTCAAATGACCCTTTCATAAGGGTCGCCTAAGACCATCGGAAAACACATATATAATTACATATTGTTTTTGTGATTAATCACTATGCTTTAATTATGTTCAATTTGTAACAATGAAAATACATCCTGCATACCAGATATTTACATTACAATTTATAACAGTAGCAAAATTACAGTTATGAAGTCTCAACGAAAATAATTTTATGGTTGGGGGTCACCACAACATGAGGAACTGTATTAAAGGGTCGAGGCATTAGGAAGGTTGAGAACCACTGCATTAAAACATAGCATTTCCCAGGCCACAGTCCATAAAAAAGCTTATGACCCAAGATGCTCCCATTAAAGGTTGCTAACTACTTAACACTGGAGTGCTCAGAGCTCCATCTTTGGGCCTCCTCTCTATCTCCACTCATTCACCTGGTGACCTCATCTAGTCTCATGGTTTTAAATACCATTTATACACCTCCTGCCAATGTTTATATTCAGCCCAGACCTCCTCTTAAAACTCTAGACTTATTTGTAAGTCAACTACCTCTTAGACATTTCTATTTGGTTGTCTATATACATATGACACTTAACATGCCCTGCCGGAAGCCGGTCCATCCTTGCTGCTTGACACAGTCGCTGCAGGAAAGAAACATCTGCACAGCATATGTTTCAATGGACCTGGCGTATATAGCATACTGTTCTTAATACGTTTGCTCCCTTTAGCGCCATGTGTTTTAACCAAGGTCACCTCTCCGAGAAAGGTTGTTTCCCCAGGTGGGGATTTTTCCCTGAGGTTAGGGAGGGGATACAACCCCTTAATTAAGTGCCAGGCGGGTAGTTAAGCTACATAATCTTTACTCCCTGGAATGGAGATAAGAAACGCCCTAACCTTTGTAATAGAAATTGACAGGATTAAAATCGGCTGGTATAAATACGTATGTAACAAGACAATAAACATCAGATCCTCGTCAGTTCCTAACCAGAACTCGGACCAGAACTTTGGCTGGAGATCCTGGCTAGAGGTCCTGACTAGTCTGCTGATCAACTGAAGGCTGTCTTCGTGTCATTCCTTCTTCGCCGACTCCGTCCACACCTTTGGGGACCCCTGGACCCGCTGGGATTGGACCCCAGCAATGCCCAAAAGCAAACTTCACATCCCCTTTTTCTCCTCTCAGTTAATGCCAACCCCAACCTTCCAATTGCTCAGGTCAAAACTTTGGAGACACCCTTGACTTTTCCTTTTAGCTCACACCTATAATCACTCATCATCCAATGAATGGCTCTACATTTTGTGTAAGGAGAATCTTACTGTGATTCCACACTGCACTACCACCATACAACCCCAAAATAAATTTCTCACTACCGTCTAAGTTTTTGACTAAGATGCCCTGCAACAAAAGGCAGATTAGCAGGAGAAAAACAAGCATCATTTTAATAACAAGTATACTTCCTGTATATGTAGGAGAGACTCAGGAAAACTGAGTAACTGAGAAATAGCCCAAGCCATGATCTTAAATATCAAGTCCAGCTAAAGAGAAAAGATGTTGGGGGTGGGGGTGGTGATGAGAAAGGCCAGTTAAGGGAGGTTACCAGAAAAAGCAGAGTAAACAAAGGTAAGGCTTTTATGCAGATGAAGGTCATTGCCTTCTCTACTAATAGTTTTTAAAGATTTAGTCATGCTCCTCTTTCTGGTATAGAGAGGGAGATGCCCTTACATATGGAGATTTCCCTTATAAATGTCAATGTCTCTTACAAAAGGGTAACTTTTACTCAATTTTCAGAGCTTTTCCTATGTCTGCTGCTTCTTAAAAATAGTTAGCATAAAATAATATTTATGCCAAAGAGACTTATTTTGGGGTGGCAAATTCTCCTCCCTTTCATCTGTATTTTTACCCAACTGGCTCTTCTATCCTCCTACGGCCTACATCCTACCTACTCCTATTATAGAATTACCTTATCTGTAAAATGTTGCTGTCATTCATATAGAATTAAGTAGTTATGAATTCAAGGCTGAATTGTATATCCATCATCAGCATATCAATTATGAAACGTGGAAATCAAACTGAAACGCGTGGTTTTCCTCTGAGCAGGATGCAAAGGTGACTTCTTTCCCAGGTTCTTGTCCAGGTGGATTTGAAGAATGAAGCCACAGACAAAAGGTGATATAGGAAAAGGTGGGAATTTATTGGGAAACAAGCACAGACTCCCACGTGGGCAGGAAGCTCCAAAGGGGTAGCGCACTAACCCCCTCTTTCCTAAGGTTTATATAGTTTGCAGTTCTTTGTGACCTGATATCCCCTCTGATTGGTCATTATAGCAGCTTCAGAGCTCAAACCCCAGGTGGAGTCCCCCAGTTTGTCTCCCCCTCCTGTAGTAGAATTCTCTATTTCCTGTGAAAATCTGTTTTACTCTTTCTCCCTGTTGTTTTTCTACTCCCCATGGCTTTCCCCTGTCTTCTGTAAATGGATGTTTTCCTTTCCCCTTATCTTCTGTGAATGGGTATCTTCCTCCCCCTTTAGGCTGTGATGCCTTTTGTTCTTTGTGAATGTATGCCTTTTGGCAGCTCCCAGCCCCCAGACAACCATGCCTCTCCAATGGACCCTCTTTATTTCTAAATCTCCCTAAACCTGCCTATTTTACCCCTAAAAACTCCTTTCAATTAGACCTTTGGAGCCAAGGTAGCTTTTTTGGTTATTGTTAGAGGGCTCTGGAGGCTTACAGAGTAACATTTAAATAACAGGAAAGAGGAAACTGTTTCTGTCTTGACCTGACTCATATCCTGAAAGGTCAAATAATTACTTGGTACAATTTTTATATATTCACCTATTCCTTGGATACCTTGATACGATAAGAAAAATAAGACTTTTTTTTTGAGGGGGGGGGGGGGGAGACCAGCAGCCTGACTCTGTACTTAGTTAATTAGTATCCCTAATGCACATTCTTGTTAGCTTATAGTCTAGTCCTTGCCCCTATTTTAATTATCTGGTCTTGCAAGACCTGTTACCTAAATACTCCCATTTTACAGAGGTCATAAACCATGAACCCTGGAGGGGGTTATCAGCATTGGCACCAGGCCAGGCCTTTAGGTGTGGTCTCACATCCCCCATCCCAACACACTGGACTTTTTGCAAAACCCGCGAAAGGTCCGGAAGTCTGATCCATTTATGGGGGACAAAGAAACCAAAGGGTATAAAGAGAAAGCTTCCTCCACATAGGTTTGCTCAGGATTTGGAAATAGGCTCCGCTGAGTCATGATACTAGCACATCTGGAAATAAATGGGTTTTTCCTGTATCTCCTGGTACGCCTGTGTATTTTTCGGTTGCCTGGTAAATTCTGTAACAGATATAGGGAAAAAGCTCTAGGTCAGTATTTAGGGGAGTTGATAAAAGTTCTGCCTAGTTAACTTTCCTCCTTAGATAAATCACTTATGTTTCTGAGCTATTCAATCTGCTCATGTGTAAAATGGGATAAATAATACCTGCTTACCTACCTCACAAAGCTGTTGTCCATTTAAAGTGATATAATTTATAATGATAGGTTTTTAACTGCTTCCCATGAAATCCTGCTAAAAGATGTGTGGGAACTTCTACGTTCTCTGAACTGCATGGAAAAATATGTCTCCGTGTGTGCATAATTCTCTTTCGCTCTTTTGTGGAAATAGAGTTGATATTTCAGGTTTAATCACCTTCTCAAGGTTATACATGTGGGGGTGCAAAAAATAATTTTTCTCTCACCCTTCTAAATTTGTCTAACTGGGCTAACAATAAAGTTAACATGAGACAGATAAAACATGTTTAATATGTATGCACACGTGAGGGTGGTGCTAGAAGAATCTGAGACCCGGGGACACATTGGGCAGTTGAGTCTTATATGATATTTTGAGCTAAGGAGGATGGTTGTGGTTTGGGAGCAGGTCCTCTAACTAAATTTCTTTTTGGCAGTTGGGGGAAGATCAAAGTGTTTTTCAAAGTTTTTCTTTCCTTCAAAATAACCAGCTTAAAATATTATCCTAAAGGCATCTTTGGGGGAGGCCAACTCTGCTTCCTCTCAATGAAAAGAGACCGAGATCTTCTGGTAGAGATACTTTGTACACTATAAAATACCATTTACGTAAAAGTAAATCATCCTCAATGGTCTTATTGTGTGTGGGGACAGGAACCCTTTAGTAAGAAATTGTCACTTTGGTCTTTAAACCCAACAATGAATCAATAAGCTTTTTGTGTCCATAACTGGTTAGTAAGGTTGGTAAACATGGCTTCAGAGAAAATGGTCCAGCACTTATAGCTCAACAATCCTAACACTGCTCTAGCCTAGATTTGACTGAAGGCCATTGATGTAACTATGACAAAAATATCTGCTTATCTCTGTTACTGTAATTCTTCAGACACAAAAGTTTACTACATTGAAAATTTTCTTCCAGTCTAGTTTCTTTCTCCCTTCCTCATTCCTCTCTCTTTCCTCCCTCCCCCCTCCCTCCCTGCTTGCCTTCCTTTCTTCCTTCTTCCTTTCCCTAGGCATTTATTGAATGCCCAGTGGACCTTGAATAGCACAGTGCTGGCATCAGTTCCTTGAGGAGCTCTGTCCTGTGAGCGTGGAAAGGGCGCATCATGGTCACAGGTAGTCAGTGCAGGACTGAGAGGTAGTGCTTCAGCCTATCTGGGAGCCTAGCTCTGCTATTCAAATCACTCTGTGACCCTCTGTCTGTCACTTAACCTGCTGTGCTGCTATTTGCTCATCTGTAAAATTGCCTTCTCTCTTGGGTTCCTTGTCAGGATAAAAGAAAATAGTAGGTGGCAAAGTGCACTGAGTGGTAAAGTCTAATACTAAATCAAAGTATTATCATTTAGAAGTTTATTCCTAAGTAGTGCTGACACTGACATATGGAAGTTAAAGCTGCAATTAGGGGACTGCTTCATCTTTAATCCACCAATACTAAAGCATTCTTCAAGTGGTGACCCAATTTCAGGTGCCCTGTAGTTATTTGCAACTTTTCTTCTTATTCTTGGTATAAGTACAGCAACTCAATTTTTGAGGACAATTCTGATACCAACTAGTTTGCAGTCTTGCTTCCTTAAGTATGGATTGAGAGAATGTATCATTAAAGCTATTAGGAACTTTATTAATGGATGTGGGCCTGTGTGATGGTTTTGTTTTGTTTAATAAACCTTGACTAAGGCCTGCTATGGGACAGATCTTGGGGATACAAAGATGGAAATATACATCCTAGACCAGAAGAGACATGCTAAGAAAATGTCTTCAAAGGGGTGGAAATATAATTATAACAGATCTCCTATAGTGGACATACCCTACATGGCCAGACAACAGTGCTAGAGATTTTCATAAATTATTATTTTTAAGCCTCCACACAACAAAATGAGGTAGGTAATTTCATACCCATTTTCAGAAGGGGCAGTTGATTCTCAAAAATGTAAGGAACTTGGCCAGGATCATACAGCTAATAGGATTCACCCAGGACAGATGTAAGCTTTATCCATTGACTTAAGGCTGCTATCAGGAAATGGAGGAAAGCACTTAGCCCCTGGGAGGGTCAGAAAAGCAACTGAAGGATTGCATTGAAGACTCATTAAAGCAGTGTACCAGCCTAGTGCTGGAAGATGGGATATGTTCCCTTTACCATCTTGATTTTGGAAAACAAGGTAAGTGTTTATCAAAGAATCCTTATGACCATCTAGATAATTCTAAGATACAAACCCTAACATAACCCTAACGTTCTCATGATCCAAATCTCAAATTTCTAAAATAATAAATAATTTTTTTTTCATGAAAGCTATACATTTGGTAAACCAAGCTAACCAAGTATTAACTGCATTTGTAGGTGCCTCTTGTGTACTCAACTCTAACAAAAAAATTAACAAAGACTAGATTAGACCAGGGCTTTATTTGTGTATCTCTTGCATTTACAATATTCTTTAATAATGATGTCTCCTTATTCTCCTGATAATTACTCATTCCCAAAGTTCCACTGTGAGAGCTTAATTCCTTTACCTGAGAACTTTGGACTCTGTTATGCATAGTGTACCCTGAGACCAGTAACCTTTTAAATCAGAGATTGGCAAACAATGGCCCCTGGAAAAATCTGGACTGTGACCTGTTTTTGTATAGCTTGTAAGAACTAAGGATGGCTCTTACGTTTTTTTTTTAAAAGAATGCGTAACAGAGTCCATATAGTATGCCAGAAAAAGGTTTTATAAAGAAGAGAGAAAGGCCTTGTGAGCTCTGGTATGTTTCCCACCAACTGAGGGGCTGTGAGAGGCAGGGAGGTGCACCACTCAGATCTCCCTTCAAAAGAACTTGCTTTCTCATCTGTGTGACTCCTCCAGGATCTGCCTCACTGTTTAGGCTGAGGTCATGCTCTTCCTGGGCAGTGACGGGTACCAGAACATGCCACCCTAAAGTAGGCCTCTTTCTCATATGGGTTATTTAGAGCGCAAAGCTATTAAGAACGACCAGATGTGGGAACAGCTCTAAGGGCTACAACTTCTCCTTTATAAAAAATAAATTTATATTTAGAAAGGAAATTTCCATTTGTGAAAGGGTATCTCCTGTACTATGCCAGGAAGAGAATGACTCTTAACAATGCGTACCAATGGAAAAGGTACCAACTTAAATCTCCATAAAAAACAACCATTGTTTATCCAACTTTTTCCTATAACTTGCCTCCCCTGATCCAAAGCCCAAGTGCCCTTTTCCTTTGTTAACCTAAGATGGTTTACAAGCCCAAGTTCTACCTCTTTGGGTTACTTATCACTGGGCGCTTCCATTTGTACGTGTGTGACACACCTGTTAATAAACTTCTGTCTTTCTCTTGTTAATCTGTCTTTTGCCAGTCTGCTGTATAGGCCCTACTCAGAGAACCTAAAAATGTGTAGAAAAATATTTTCCCTCTACAGTAGCCTCAGCCATTGTCTGAACTTGACAGGTGTTATTAGTAAATGGATTATCCTAAATTGTAAATCATAGCTTTACTTACAATTTTGCATTGCACTAAACATAGGAGGTGAGCAAGAAAGGAGAAAAGATAACAAGATAAGGTAATTTGGGGATGGCAAAACAATTTGATTGAAACATTGTATGGCAGTCAGTTGTATAAGTTAAGGAGGTTATCTCTAGGGTTGCCAGATTTAGTAAATGAAAATATAGGATACCCAGTTAAATTTGAATTTCAGGTAAACAACAAACCTTTTAGTATGTTCCTTAGCATATGCATTTCTCAAACGGGATTATCAGAGTAGATTGCCTGTTAAAGAAGTTCTGTATTAGATTCAAAAAGAAAAATATTTTAGTATGAGTATGTCCCAAATATTACATAGGATATACTTACACTAAAAAACATTATTCATTATTAATCTAAAATTCAAACCTAACTGTGTGACCTTTATTTTAACTGGCAAGTCTAGTTATGCTATCATCAGCTTAAAGAAAATCTACTGAAGCACATGTATTAATTCATCAGAAAGACTAGTATTTTAAGGCTGGATTGGAATTTGAGATTCTTTAGTCTAACAAGTTTATTTTTAGATGAGGGTAGGAAGTGTCGTGTTATGGGTCATGGAGCAAGTTAGTCTTAGAACTAATCTGACCCACAGTTTACACTCAGTCGCCTTCAAAAAACAAAACAAAACACATTTCTGATACTTGTGTTTCAGCTCTATTCTTTTAAGTTTCATTTGCCTTTTCTTCTTTGTCCACTTTCTTATCAAACAGATCATCATTAAAAGGCTTTTTTAAATCGTTGTTGATAGACAAACTGAGTAGTTAGTAAGATGTCACAAAATGATAAACCTATCTGCTCGGGTTCATATATCTATAGTTCTATTTCATAATTAAAATAGTTATTGAATAAAATTCTGAAAGTATAAAAACGTACAAAGAATAAAATAAAATTTATCCATAATTTTCCAAAGTTTTCTGCAGAAAAATTGGTCCAGTAAATAGTTGATGAGCAATATATGGGAGAATACTTTCCTCCACTTTTGTCAACCATGGTGATTGGCAGTTAGAAAAAAAAAACACAGTTGTTCCTGACCTGACTGTGTTGCTCAGCTGGTTGGGTGTCATCCGGTGCACTGAGAGATTGCCAGTTTCAAATCCTGTTGACGCATCTGGTAGTGGGCTTGATCCCAGAGGCAGGTGATTGGTGATACACTCTCACATCAATGTTTCTCTCCCTCTCCATTTCTCTCTCTCTAAAAATTAATAAAAGTGTTTTTTTATAAAAGTGTTCCTGAAAGAAGTAAAACGATGGCATGAGGTTATTTAATTTTTATTTCATTGGTAACAAAGGAGAGGTCAAAAAATTTTCATACATTTATAGACTATTTGTACTTTGTTATAGTTAATTGTACCTTTTTCTTTATATATATATATCTATATATATATCACACACATATATATATATAATTTCCCATTAGAGTTTTCATTTTCTAACTAACAAATTTAAAAAATATATTAAGATTCTTAATCTTTTGTTTTATTGCATGCCAGCAATATTTTTTTCTAGTTTGTCATTAGCGTTTTAATTTTATTTGTGAATATTATTATGCAAAAATTCTGAGTTTTATGTAATTAATTCTATCAAATTTTTTCTTAGTCTTTGAACTTATGCTGACAAAGACCTTCTTTCAGCTGCAAAATATAAATACTCATCTGCATTTTTCTTCATTTTTTAAATGAACAAGTTGAGTTGTTTGCATTTATTTAACTCTTTAACTCAGCCTGAATTTTTTGGTGAGCAGTTTTCTTCTTGGTTTTGGGGATCTGGGCATCTATACTAATAAAAGGGTAATATGCTAATTAGACTGGAGACATTCCGGATGTCCTTCTGGAGAAAGCCATGGTGGCGGGGCCAAGGCAGAGGCTGTTAGGGGTGATCAGGCCAGAAGGGGAGGACAGTTGGGGGCAAGCAGGCTGGCAGGGGTGACCAATTGGGGGTGAGCAGGCCAGCAGTGGGGGGGCAGTTGAGGGGCGAGAAGGCCAACAGGAGGGTGGGAAGTTGGGGGCGAGCAGGCTGGCAGGCAGAGTGGGTAGGGGCAATCAGCAGGCAGGCAGGTGAGTGGTTAGGAACCAGCAGTCCCATATTGTGAAAGGGATGTCCGACTGCTGGTTTAGGTCCAATCCCTGTGGGGTCCCAGATTGGAGAGGGTGCAGGCTGGGCTGAGGGACACCCCCCATGCACGAATTTCATGTGCCAGGCCACTAGTTTTAAATAAATTTAAAGGAAAATAATTTGTAATAAAAACAGATATTTACATATAATCATTTTCTCCATTTTTACATATAAGAAGTAGATATGCAAAAAATGTCTCAATGTTGTGAATCCAGGGCCATTCAGGAGAGAACACTTTTTTTTTATGTTTTAATGCTTCAAAGGACCACTGAACAAAGAAGGTTTTTCTTTTTCTATTGACCTATTATATTTGCATAATCTTTCCTGTTGTCACATAGAAGAGAGAAGACCTGCTATAGCATCAGAAGGCAAAACTAGGACAGATGGGTGAAAGTTACAGAGACAGAAAGAACTCATCTCAAAGTAGGGAAGAAAGTGCTGCCTGGAAGTCATTGTTCTGACCTTGCAGTCTAGTCTGTGCTCAGAGGCTGTGTGTGGCTTTGCTCAGCGACATGCCCTTCTTCAGGCTGCTTTGTGATTAGAGTTCTCTATTATCATGAGAACAATTCTTTTAGTTAAATAATTTAAACCTCATTCTTCTAGTTATTATTTATTATCTTACAACTAGGTGCTAAGAGAACATTTTTATTTTGTTCATGATTTTATGTGTCAGGAATTAATGTTAATTTAGGCTTGGGATCTCTCTGGACATTGCAGTCAGTTGCTGGCTGGGTTGCATCATCTGAAGGCTCTACCAGGCTAGGTGTTCTAGATGGTTCAGTCACATGGCTGGCAGTGGATGCTGGCTATTGACTGGGAGCTCAGTGAGGACTGTTGACTCCTACATGTGGTCTCTTGGGCAAGGTGGTCTCAGCGTTGTTAGAATTCTCAAATGGTACCTGGTTTTCCCCAGAGCAGGTGGAAGCTGGTGGTCTTTTCTGATATAGTCTTGGGAGCCACATAGTGCCACCTCTATTTCACTGTGTTGGTTAAAGCAGTCACAAGCCCACCCAGACTCAAGAAGAAGGGATATACAATCCACTTCTTATTGAAAAGAGTAAAAATATTTGAGACCATTTTTTTTAAACTGCCACACCCGTTGACACATGTTTTCTGTTTCCTGCTTTTTCTTCACCCATGGTTCATCTTTCATGGCTTCTTATCTTTGTGACTCTACTGTTCTTTGTTTCACTGCAGAGACATAATAGGGTTTGAAGGAGTTTGCCAAAAAGGGGACATATGACCTCTGTCTGTTTATAAAAGATTCGTGCACTGGTAGGGTCCCTAGCGGCTGCCAGGTGCCAGCTGCCGGCCAGGTATTCCCTCCCCCCCCAACCCCCCCCCCCCCCCCGCTACCTGCCAGTTCCAGGGCCTCTCTCCCTTCCCCTGCTGGCCCGCCCCCACCCCCTGTTCGAATTCCCGGAAGAACTCCAGTCGAGGGGACAAATTGCATGCTACGCTTTTATTATATAAGATTTTAAGCCAACTATTTGAAGAATATTTCATTTCAGTTTTACACTGAGCTACTATCTTCAGATTTGTTGACCATCAAACACATAAGCACACTCTAATTTCACTAGGTGTTTATTTACTTCTAGACAAACTCTAACTTAGCCAGAGAGAGATGGTGCAAATATGGCACATTGTTCCTGGGCTTCATTTCAATTTTCTACCCTAGAGTTCTAAGGTTGACCATGGCCACTGGCCCATAACTCTCCAGGATGACAGGCTGAATCTGCGGCTCTTCATGGATTTCTGCGATTGACCCTCTGCCACCCCAGACTCAGTTAAGCATTTGGCCAGAACCCTTGTATACAGATTACATGATACAAGGAATGCTCTAAAGAATGCCTTCCTGGATGGAATCTCCTTTAAGCTTGTATATTCTTTTTATACAAAATTTTTAGAGGCTAAGTAGGCTAAATAGGCACAAGCCCAAACAATTACAGTGGAGAATACTAAGTTACAAATAAGTTTATGTAATTCACATGGCATTGCCCTAACCAGGAAGCCAAGGAGTCAAGCAGTCAGCCCCTGCATTTGCTGTCTGGCTGCGTCCGCGGAGCTGTGTGCCTGCTTTAATTGGGGCATGTTTACAGTTCCAGAGGGTATGAATGCAGCATCTATTTTGTTGGTTTATGTCCCAATAACATCACACTGACCTAGGATTTATTTGAATCAACTGCTCTGGAGTGTGGATAGCTTTTTTCTCCCTTGTTCCATGCAGCCTGTCAGAGACCCAGAGCAGTGGAGTGGGGAAGCAGTGAAGTTGTGGAACAGCAGCTGCAGTGTGAGCTGTGCTGCATCTTTTAAGGGGCTGGCAACCATGACCACATGATTGGCCTAATGATACAGTGAAAACTTGGATATGGTGAGTTAAATCTCCTTTTTGTTTTTTTTTTGACCTACTTTAGAAACAAACCTTCATGCTGTTCAAGTTAAAAAAAATGTAAATGGGCTGGGCAGAAAACCCTGGCTATAAAATACATTGTAAATTCAATTAACCATTTTGAAGGGCTATTTCTCTCAATAAAACATGCATTTGTCAAAGTTTTGTTCAGTGATATGTGGTTGTCATCTAGGGATCAGACTTCCCTTTGTAAGCAAGTGCTCTGTTATCTACCCCTTTGCTTCCAAATCCATCCATTTTGTGCCCACATAATATCATACCTAACCCCTAGGTTACCTCAACTTGGAGATTGTTTCCTGCCCTAAACAGAAAAGGTATCAAAGTTCTCTGGCATTAACAAATGTTGGCCGAACACAAGGCCCTTCTCCTGAGACCTCTCTTGTATTCATGAGTCTCAGCTCCCAAACTCTCTTCTGGTTTTAGATCTTCATCCGGCACTGGTGGTGGAAGCCTGCCCAGTGCTCCTGCCTTTGCCCTCCTATTGGCCTCTTATATCACAGTGTAACACCAGGGGTCCAGCCATTGAACATTACTCAGCTGCCAGGTGATGTTTGCTTAGCATGAAGCCATTCAGGAACACTTTCCTATCACAGTAATAAAGAACAGAGTCTGTGCATTTCTCCCTAGAAGCCAGGAATCTGGTAGGATTGTGTTTTCTATCTTTGGAGGTCTACAGTTCAAAAATTCATCCAACACACATTTGCTGTGTGCTTAATATGTGCAAGGTGTGGGTACACAGCAAGAAAATTTGACATCAAAGTGCTATGAAAAAAATTTAAGCAAGACGATGCAATAGAGAGTGACTGGGGACCAGAGGTTGAGAATTAATTATAAATTCAGTTGTTAGAAAAGGCATCTTTAATGGCATAGAGACCTACAAAACAAGAAACTAGTCAGGCAAAGTTGTGAAGGAAAGAATATTCCAGGTAGTGAAGTGTGTAAAGGTCCTAAGGAGAAATGGATCCTAACAAGTGCACATGGGCAGAGGTGAAGTAAAATGAAGTAGAGAGGTTGACATAAAGATCTTTAAAGACCTTGTAGGCCAGAGTGAGGAGTTCAAGTTGTATTCTTAACAGTTACGCTAAGCCATTGGAGGGTTTTAAATAAGAGGATGGCACTCTCTGAATTTATGTTGGGGCTAAGACTTGAAACAGATACCAGCTAAAAGGCTAGATCTGTTTTTTTCAGGTAAGAGATGATGGTGAGATGCATGAGGGTGTAGTATCCCTACTAGACAGGAATGGTCAAATGACAAGTAGGACTTGATGAATTTAGACAGTGAATGGAAGAGAAAGGGAAAGGATGGCTTCTAAGTGTTCAGCTTGAGCAGCTAAACAGGTGGTGCCAATTACTGAGGTGGTTAAGACAAGAGGGGAAGTGAATTTGGAACTTGTATTTGGAGTCCACAAGAAAGGTCAGATTTGGGAACTGTCACCTTATACATTGTATCTGAACTCATCAACAAGATGCAAATAGTTTTTCAATTAATGTGTTATAAGAAATCCAAAAGACAGGGTAAAGAAATAATTCATTAACTTAAAAAAGAGGACTCTGAGAAGTGGCTTAATGCTTCTATTGTAGAGAATAGCAAGCAAAGAAAAAATGGACTTCATCTAAAGCAGAAGAGATTTATTGGAGCTAAACAGATACATGAACCAAATTGAACACTTGAAAGGAAACTAGAACAACTTCACCATGATTTTTAAAAACTACATGTAAATGTACAGCAAAGTGCATACATTATATGTGTATAACTCATTGCATTTTCACAAATTATCAACAAACCACATTATCAGTACTATAGAGACCCACCCATGTTCCCACTATTAGAAAAGTGACTTCTAATAGCCTAAATTAGTTTTGCCTCTTTTAAAACTGTACATGAATGGAATCATATGTTACATACTATTTTGTATCTATTTTCATTTAACATTGGGTTTGTGAGATACTATAATTTATTTACCTATTCTACTGTTGATAAGCATTTGGGTAGTTTCCAGTTTGGGCTTATATAAATAATGCTATCATGACCATTCAAGTACATATCTTTGAACATATTTCTGCTGGATGAATAACTAGCAATGGAATTGCTCAATTGTAGTGTTTGCCAATGTTCAGCCTTAGTAGATACTGCCAAGTATTTTCTTTTCTTTAATTGTTTTTATTAGAGTGTAGTTGGAATATAATATTATATTAGTTTCAGGTATACAACATACCAATTCAACATTTATATACCTTATGATATGATCACCACACTAGGTCTAGTAACCATCTGTCACCATGCAAAGATATCATAATATTAAACATTTTCCAAAGTAGTTGTAGCAATATACACTTGCATTAGCAGTATATGAGAGTTAAGGTTGTTCCAAAGCCTTGACACTACTTGCTATTGTTAGTCTTTTTCATTTTAACAATTTGATTATACAAGTGGCATTTCATTATAGTTTTAATTTGCATTTCTCTGATGAGTAAACAATTATAACACATTTTTATATTTTATTGCCTACTTGGGTATTCTCTTTTGTGGAGTGTCATTTCAAGCCTTTGGATCATTTTTCTATGGATTTTCTATCTTTTTCTTAGTGGATTATAAGAGTAATTTTTATTTTCTATGAGTGCTTTATTAGATATGTATGTTGTGAATATAATTAGTTCACTCTATATGTTGCCGTTTAAATTTTCTTAATGTGCCTTGTGATAAGCAGAAGTAATTAATATTAATATAGTCAAGTTTTTGTATTTTATCTTTATGGTCAATTTTTTAAATGCCTTATTAACAATATTTGTCTACCTCAAGGTCACAACATTTTTTATGGTATATTCTTCTTTAAAATATTTCTTTATTTTCTTTTCACATTTAGTTACACATTGCGCTCAAAATTGGTGTGTGTGTGTGTGTGTGTGTGTGTGTGTGTGTCCTTCTATGGATATGCAGTTGACTCAGTACCGGTTTTTCAAAAATCCACTCTTTCCCCAGTGCAGCATGGTGTTATGGTGTTATATTTGTCATAAGCCAGGTGGCTGCAAATGTGTAGGTTCTTAAAGGTTTTTAACATTGAACTGAAGCTTACCTTTTCCTCCATCAAATGGTAACCGTTACAACAGATAATTAAACTTGAAATATAACTTAAAGGTCTTCTAGTCCAGTGTCTCAAAGTGTGGTCCTGAAGCAGCAATAGCAGCATTTCCTGGGAACTTAGTAGGCATGCAAATTCTAGGGCTCTACCCCAGACCTACTAAATCAGAAACTCTAGGAGTAGAGCTCAGAAATCTGCATTAACAAACCCTCCGAGTGATTCCGATTCAAGTTCAAATTAGAGAAAATCCTAGCTCATCTTCTATTTATAGATGAATGTACTGAGGGCAATTCAAACAATGTTTTTGTTTTGTTTTCTTTTAGTTAACAGTTAGAATTAATGATGAAAATATATTATTTTTACTGTTATGAATCAAATTTGAGAATTTTAAAATATTTGACATTTTTAACCTGAACAAAATGGTTAGTACATTTAGTATAATAGGAATTTATTGTGAGTGGAGATTTTCAGAGGATGGGTTTAGAAGCTCTTTCCCTGTGCCACGGCATGCCCCCAAATGCAGTTTGGGCCAAAAGGGGAAATGCCCCCAAAACAGAAAAGTGATGAGCTAAGCGAGTTCTCCAGGATTTTGCAAGCTATTGTTTGTGAAATGTACCCATCTCTTGAAAGCTTTTCAGATCTATTTTTGGTCTAAAATATAATTACCTAGATAGTCTATCTATCCTATATAATAAAAGGCTAATATGCAAATCAACCAAATGGTGGAACAACCAGTCGCTATGATGTGCACTGACCACCAGGGGGCAGATGCTCAATGTAGGAGCTGTCCCCTGGTGGTCAGTGTGCTCCCACAGGGGGAGCGCTGCTCAGCCAGAATCCCTGAGCCGGGCTCATGGCTGGCAAGTGCAGCGGTGGTGGCAGTCGGACATCCCCCCGAGGCTGCTGGACTGGGAGAGGGCACAGGCCAGGCTGAGGACCCCTCCCCCCTGAGTGCACGAATTTTGTGTACTGGGCCTCTAGTATCTTAATATTTAAATGAGTGCAGTCCCTACTCCCAGAACCTCTGAGATGGAAGCACCTTCTCAGTGCCAGACTCTGTGAATGTTGGTCTCTCCTAAGCTTCCCTTGGTGGATTATGTAGTGAAAGCTCCTTTCCATCTTCATGGTCGCCTCCTTCAGCTCCGTGAATGAGCTCTGATCCCAGTGGCATCTACAAGTTCCTCGTTAGAAGAAGAGATTTAGCAGATGTCGAGAAGGCCTATGAATTGTTGCTCATTACTTCTTCTCTTCTTGAAATCACATGGTAAAACAGGTGTGTGCTGCGTAGAGACTGCTTTCCGGAATGCAGATGAGGTAAGCTGGGAATTGCCTCCAAAATACTTCTAAACCTCCACTGATTAGAATGAGCAGAGAAAAGAACAGAGAGGCACTCAAGGCTTTTCAAACTAAGCTCAACTTCTGCTCGAATGCTTATTGGCCAGTTGATATTTTGCCACTCATTTGCCTTACTCTAGGGCTGCATCTTCAGGAAAGGCGATGTAGGAAATATACAAATCAATTAAAAAGAGCTGGGTTTTCTCTTTCCCCCTTTGTTTGGAGATTTTAGGACAAGTGTTCAAACTCTCTTGCATTCTTGTGCCAGACGATTTCTTAGAAACTTAGCTTTGTGGGACTTTCTCATGAAAAATGAGTCAATATTTCCAAGGCAGCACATGAAAAGGAAATCCTAAACCATCAGGTATTATTACTATTATCGATACTAAATTTTATCTTCTTTTGGAAATTGCCTTTTCCCTGTTTGCTTCTATTTTAATATGTTAGCTTTTTGTAACCTTCACATTATTTGTTTGCAGAGTAGTAGAGTTAATGCTTCATGTTTAACATAGAACTTTTCATCTTCAAAGAATTCTCCAAATGAGCTAATTGAAAGGAAACTAACAGAAGAGTACAAAAATAAATTTTTAAAAAAGGTCTCTAGCCGAACCGGTTTGGCTCAGTGGATAGAGCGTCGGCCTGCGGACTGAAGGGTCCCAGGTTCGATTCCGGTCAAGGGCATGTACCTTGGTTGTGGGCACATCCCCAGTGGGAGGTGTGCAGGAGGCGGCTGATCGATGCTTCTCTCTCATCGATGTTTACATAGAACTTTTCATCTTCAAAGAATTCTCCAAATGAGCTAATTGAAAGGAAACTAACAGAAGAGTACAAAAATAAATTTTTAAAAAAGGTCTCTAAACATGGACCTGGAAAGATAATGGCAAGAAGCACATCAATGAAAAACATACCTATGTGAATGAATTAAAGGTTTGTAGCCAAATCCGGGTGGAGGTCGGGTGCCAGTAAGGATTATATGCATGTCAGGTGTGTATGCTCTTACACTCTCTTGCATTTTATCAGTTAGGGTGTTTACATTTTGAAAAATTTCCACTTGTGCTACTGATTAACAACTGTAAGACCAACCCATTATCATTTTCTCACCCTCATGCTACTTGTAGCCACAGTTGGGTAAATGGAAATTCATTTCAAGGTTAGAGCTGGATGCTTGCAGAATCTCTAAGCTCTACGTTTATGGAAAGTTGGGCTTCATTTGGGTGAACAATTGACCCAGCATTTGTACTGGTACTTGGCCTTTTTGATTTGTTGGTTTGATTCTGTTGACACTATGCAGAGGTATTTTCCCCATTCATGATGAAAGACAATAGCATATTTGAGTTCCTGCAAGGATCTGTAGGTAATGTGAGGCCAGATTCCTTCACTGTTCTCCCCCAGTGTCTAGTACAATCTCCAGCTCAGGGAATACATTCACTTGATATTTGTAGAGTGAATAAAAAGTTTAATGAATGGCCTTGGTTCTGTTGTAAAACTCTTCCATGGTTAGTATGAAAGGTAACCTGTCATGATCCTGTGCCTGTGTTGACCTTCTCTTTTAATGGGTGACTTTTAGAAAATATAATTCATTCAGCAGCCAAGTTTCTTCCTGTGTATTGTGATTGCAAAGTCCAGGTGTGCTGCTAACCCCGTATGAAATATCAATTTTCTAATGGAAGCCTCTTCTGTATCCCAAGCCATAAAACTTGGCCAGAGTACCTTATCGAGGAAAATAACATCTTGTTATAAATAAAACCTGGATTCTCAGTAGTTGGTAGTAGAGGAAAATGAGAAAGACCTTTGAGGCTCTAATTCTTGTCTCCTGAATGTAACCTGACTCTTGGGGATCTCCAGTGACTTAGGCCTGGCACCTCCATGTAGAACTTCCATATGCGTCCACTTGTGTAACATTCTGGCCACATATGGATACTTCATTCCATATTGTTGCATAACAGAGCTGAGATAAGGCCAACAGAAAAGAGGATTTTTTCTTGTGCAATGAGGCAAGTGGTTAAGGGTGTTTCTAGCATTCGACAGACTCCTGTTCATGTCACTGTGTGTTGATTTTTCATGCTCTGACTCTGGGCAGGTCACTTTACCCTTCTGAATCTCACTTTCTTCATCTGTGGAATAGGGAAGCATATAATACTCATTTTCTGGGACTATTGTGAGCATTGAATTAGAGAAAAGAGTGGCCTCAACAGGAAAATAACAGAATATAGCAAAATAAGCCTAACACCCATAAGAGATTCCTCTGAATAGCAGCAATGGGGACATTTTATTATATCTGAAACTTTTTCTCATTGTTCTGAGATTTTTCCTATTACCTTTAGATGTGCTCTCCCACACTCAATTAAGAGAGAGTTATTTTGTGTCCAGTTCTCTTTCTTAAATTCCATCTGGGCAGCATCTTCTCTGACAGAATAGCTCTTCCTCCTCAAACAGTAATCTAAACCAGGAGATTGCTAACTGTGAATAATAGCAAGGGGGACCCCCATGGCATACCAAATGGAAGGGACATGACTTGGACACTACTGAGAAGTCCTCGCCCTGTAGCCAGTTCTGATACCCAGGGCACCTAAAGAAGAGGAAATACTCTTCCCCTTGGTAGAGCAGATAATGTGAGGTTCTTCAGCAATCCTTGAGCTACTGCCCTATTGCAGGAAAGATTAGGAGTGTCACAGGACATATTTTACTTGGAAACTTTTTTGTGTTTATCTCAGGGGGTAAAATGGACATAAGAAATTGAATGAAAACAACAACAAAACATCATTGACCATTGAGAGTTCATCCATATAGTCAGGGCCTATAGAAAAAGAGAGCCTATGGGGAGGCAGATTCCATAGAGAAGAAGGCAGAGACTTTGGCTAGTTATGGCCTGGGTGCAAATCCAGGCTGTGCCTCTTAGTAGCTGTGTCATCTTGGGCATTTTCCTTAACCTGTTTAAACTGTAGTCTTTAAAAGGGTGAGAGTATTTACTTTAGTATACATATCTATCTTATGGTAGATACTGTGAGACAGTACCAAATAGTACCTACCTTATAGGTTGTTATAGATTAAATAAAACAATGCATATAAGCTCTTGGAATTGTATAGCTCTCATTAATAATAATTTTTTTTAATTTCTGGAACCCAAAGGAGCTCCTAGCAGGGAGTATGGGGCCTTTGAAAGCTCAGGCAGATGCTGAGGGGGTCAGGCAACCCTTTTGACTTGGAAGTAATAGCTCCAGCTAGTGATAGATACTGTTCTCTAAATTTATCTCAATGCTGGTGAAAAAGGCATATGACTCCCTTTTCAATTCATCGCCTTTCTGTGACATAATAGCCTTTAGGTAACTTCATCTCAAAAATACAGTTTAGAGACATGTATTCTCAGGTGGCATGATGGTTAATTTTATGTGTCAGCTTAACTAGACTAAGGGATGCCCAGATATCTGGTAACAGGTTATTTCTGGGTGTGTCTATGAGAGTGTTTCTGGAAGAGATTAGCATTTGAATTGGTAGACTGGGTAAAGAAGATCACCCTCAGATGTGAGTAGACATCATGCAGTCAGTTGAGGTCCCAAATAGAACAGAAAAGAGGAGGAAAGGCAAATCCATTCTTTCTGCTTGAGCTGGGACATCCGGCCTCTCCTGCCCCTGGACATTGTTGCTCCTAATTCTTGGGCCTTTAGACTTGGACGGGAATTTACACCATTGACCTCCCCACCCACTTTCAAAATCAGACCAAGTCTTACCCCATTGCTTCCCCTGGTCCTCAGGCCTTCAGGTTTGAACTGGAATTACATCATTGGCTTTCCTGGGTCTCCAGCTGGCACTGGCAGAGCTTTGGACTTCTTAACCTCCATAAATATGTGAACCAACTCCTCATAGTATCCAGCTATCATCATCATCATCATCATCATCATCATCATCATCTATCTATTATCTATCTATCTATCTATCTATCTATCTATCTATCTATCATCTATCATCTATCTATCATCATCTTTTATTGCTTCTGTTTCTCTGGAGAACCCTGACTAATGCAGGTAGAATAAATAAATTCAGGAAGATCTACCTGGCTTAATCTACTTAGAGAGGCCTAGAAATAGTTTTTTTTTTTCATTTAGCCTATTAACAATACTTATGGGGTCAGTGTGGCTTAAACCAATCTAGAGTATAAGGCAAGCAAATAAGATCTTCTTTAGAGACGGATATTCTTCTTAAGATCATAAGATCAGAGTCATCCTCCGTGTCTATGATTCTGAGAGCTCAGACTCTGGGCCTTGCCTGTTAGACCACTGGAGCTTTTTGTTCCTCCTGAATTTTCTATTTTCTGTGGGGTCAAGTTCTCACATACTACTTTTTTTGGCTTTGTCATCTCTTGGTCTTCCTGCCTTTCCACAGAGTCAGACTCCCTTGTTGGTGTATCAGTCAGAATTCAGTTTAGAAAACAGAAACCACTCTAGATATTTTAAGCCACAAGTGATTAAACACAAAGAATTAGATGTTTCCCAAATCACTTGGATACCTGGGGGAAGAGTTTCTAACCTTGGACTCTGGAGATGACTCCTAGAATACAGTGGGGCCTTGACTTACGAATTTAATGCGTTCCGAGACCGAGCTCGTTAAGGAGCTCGTTAACTCAAATTACTCTGTCAACTCAATGCAAAAAATTGGCCGAGAGACAGCTGGTATTCGTCGGGACACTCGTAAGTCAAGGCCGCACTGTACTTGTTTTGCCTCTGAGGCATCCACTAGAACAATTGATTCCAGAAGACATTGGCAAGATTGCAATCTACTGATCAAACAGCTTCCCCTGCTACCATCACTGCCATTGGTGAATGGCTCCTCAACAAGCTGGTGATGGAATCTGGCTGCTGTCTCCCCTGTGTATGCCTATTCGCACCCAGGAAGCTGCAGTATAAACTGGAACAGTGTGGTAGAAAAACTTGATATTTCCATGGCCTCGTTGGCCCAAAGGACTTGCTTCTGTCTTTCAAATTTCATCCAGGTGCATCTGATATGTGGAATCTAATTCATATCTAGCATCTCGATTACATGGGAGACTGAAAAACCTGGTTTGGGGCTTTTCTGCCTCTGCAGTATGGAAAGGCACTCTAAAGGACTTCCAGAAGGCAATTAGCTAGTGCCTGGAAGGGAAGGTAGGAGATTTGGACAGACCAGGGATTGAGTTCAGGCCGTTCGTCAGCTGAAGATGTAGAGTAGAGGTGAGGGAATCAATCAAGAGAGATGGAAAACCAGCATTGGGAAACTGGGTGGCAGATGGTTGTGAGCCTAGGTAAAGAGTACAGCCAAGCAAGGGGGGAGGGTAAAAGATGTGTCAGCCTAGTGACAGAAATGGAAATTGACCAGAGTCAGCCATGTTTGGAATTGTGGGCTCTGGTGCCCTTGTCCTGAACCTCAACTTACCTAAAATATGGGAAGTAGGTAAAGAGACAGGCTTATTTTGCTGGAAGAGGGAAGGAGAAAGGCAGAGAGCAAAGCAATCTGGACACCACAGATCCCACCTGACCCTCAGAACTGTTCTGGCCCCTCCTACTGATTAGAAGTTGGTAATGCAGCCATACCCATCCCTCCTACTTTCTGCGGTGCTTCTTCAGGATGCGAACTCTTAAATGTACTGTATTGAGGTCTGTCTGATTTTATAAAAGCAATATAGCTGTGTTTTGAGTATACTGGTAGAAGAAACTACACACAGGATTGTATGTGGAGCTGACTCAGTGATAACACTTATTAACTACTCCCTTATCGATAAAAACAAAATACTGTGTATCTTTAACAAGCATATTATACAAAAATTTCCAAAGTAGAGAAAATAGTTTAGACCAACTGTAAAATAATAGTTAACATTAAAATGAAAATACAGGAGATAATAAAAATTAATTCATATAATCAGAGATGCACGTATATACATATCAGTACATGTGTACACAAACACACAGAAATAATTTTATATTGAGACAAAGTACAACAATAAAATCCCATAACCTGAATTCTTAGGAATTAAAAGGTAAAACATAGCAAGCAGTACTCACATGCCAAAAATTACATCCTTGGAAAAATAAGGTCTTTTTATGAAAGGAGTTTTTCAGCAAATACATTTTGACAATTGACACCCTGTGAGCACCATTTGTGAAAACATTTTTTTTTGCTGTAATTTGATGAAGCAGGAAATGGAAATCGATAGGCTGTTGCCAAATGTATTCTGTGGTGATGCCCAGTCTTTCTCTCCTTTGCTCCTGTTATGTAGTAGATAAGAGATAGGAGGATCCCAGAACACAATATATAGATTTTTTTTTTTACTAGCACAACAAAGGAAGCTACAGAACACGTTTAACTCCAGAAATGTTTTCAGCACCACATTGCAGATTTGCCATCAAGCAGAACAGGCTGATTTCAAGCCCAAAGGTAGACTGGGAGTTTATATGATACCCCAGAACTTCAGAGAGAACCTTCCTTCTTCATCAGAGTGCTCATCATTACCCCTCAGTATTGCTGGTTTCCATGACAACCAGGCCAAGGTCTAGTTCAGTTTTGCAAATATTTCTCAAAGCCCATTAGGGCCTAAAATCTTCTTTATATGCTCTCAAATCTGCCTTATTTCATACAACTTTTCTACTACATGTTCTCCCTTTAATCTTCCTCAACTTGTGAAATGAACACAAGATTTTATAGCAGCAAATATACTGAATAGTCATACAAAGACAGAAAACACAAAGAAAAAATAATATAAAGCCTGCCTGATTGTTACTCCATTTGTTTCATCTTGCTTTAGACCCTGGGATGCTGGTACTGTGTGTATTTACTCAGCCATTCTGAGTACATATGCCCCAAGGGGGTAAAATGAACAGTGAAGATGCAATGCAGCAGTAGGGACATTGTTTTAGGAGCGGAGACCTGAGCTTTGTCCCTGAGCTTCTGTCTCTGACCTTCAACCAACTATAAAAGGAAGAATAAGATACAGGGACTTTTTAGCTTTATCATTCTATGACCTAGTATGAGCAGGACTAGTCAGCCCACCTTTGAATAAATGGTGTTTCCTTAATCAAATATTCTTCTTTCAGGTTAGAGATTAAACACACCAATCCTAGTCCTGACTCAAAAATAAGATTAAAAAAAAATAACAACACCTATTACCTCTTAGAGAACACTTCTAAGTATTCCATCAGAAGGGCCCACTTTTCAGAGTAAGAAATGGAACTTTTAGGGGTATCTCTAAATATATAATATTTATCTTTCATTAGGTCTGTGCTAAGACATACCTGACAGATTAGTTGCTGATTTAGATACTTCAAAATCATTCTATATTTATTAACTAAACTGTTTTTAAAAATTTTATCAGAAAACATGTTACAAAACAAAGCTACTTTCAGGAGTATTTGGTCCAAAGTATATATATGTTTATCTCCTGCAATTCTGCTCACCCTAGCCATGTCCAACATCCTAATTATCTTCAACTAACCACCAAAATCAACACAAAGTTGTACAGAAAATTACCTCCTTGAGGGTCATTGATTTATATGTGACCCTCATTTATAAATGACATCAGTATACATTTGTCACTGGTGTCATTTATAAGATCATTTTCTTAATATCACATCATATATCTCATTTTTGTACAGAAACTCCAAATGAGAGTGAGTTTCCTAGCAGACTTGATGGAGTTGAAACCTGGGAGTCTGCGGAGGAAGTGCTGTGCTGAAAGAAGTTGCAGCCTTGAAGCCAGTGGACAACCTGAGGATGCTGGGTCCCCGGTGGGGGCTGGGAGGTCTTCTTATAAGTGCCTGTTTGCTCCAACTGATTGGAGTGAAGTCCTGCTTTTTATTTTCTATGGAGTTAAGGAGCCTTGATCTTTTTATTTTTATTTTTATTTTTGTATTTTGTGATTTCTGACTTCCTAATTGCAGTGTACCAGTATTGTAAATATCAAAGGAGACATTGTGAAATAGGGAAATCAGTGTTTCACGAAATCTCCTAGCTATGGGCAGTTGCTTCAGAAGGCCTGAGTCCCTTTTCCTAAATCTAGGCAACCCACATCTGTTGATCCACATAATTCAATTGGATGAAATTTTAAGTCTGTTGCCATCTTAATGAGCCATGTTCAGATGCTTTTGTGAAGTGTTACATTTTATCATGGAAATGCTAAGTCATTGGGAGTGAATAAAGGTCAGTAGATATAGAAAAAGTATGGCCTTTGGAATCTTGGTGATAAATGGGCATCTTTTCATTTTCTTAAGGTTACCTGTATTGCCCAAGAAGTAGGCGGTGTTTTTGTATGGAAGATTGAGGATTTGGCCAAATGCTTTGATTTTTCACTGTAGTAAGTCCTAACAACAGCCATTTGATTACATTTAGCTCAGTTTCTGTCAGCTTGGTGAAAACATACACATACACACACACACACACACACACACACACACACTATAAAGCCTGCAGAGCATTGTTTCTAAGTAACATGAGATCTTTAAAAAATGAGCTAAAGGCTCAATAACTAATCAGTTTTCAAACAACTGCATTAATCCAAGAAAGAAGCTTTTTCATCACTAATGTCCCCAAAGGAGAGGGGCTATTCAACATTCTGTCGCCATTTTGCAGGCCTTTGCCTTGGAAGGTACTTTCACAGTATCGCTCAATGTTTTTGGAGAAAATTCTGAAAGAGGCTTACACATCAAAGTGTAAGAAAGCCAACTTAAGCTTTCGAATAAATACCCAAATCTCTTATCTTTTCATATTAGTTATTTGCTCTAATCCTTGCAAAGCGACCTCTAATAGTGAGGGGAGGGGCTGGGAAATGAGGAGGAAGGGAAACTACTGGATTTGAATGTCTGATTAAAAACAAGCAAATATGAGAATCCCGGCATTCTTAAAATGTTAATTGGAGAGAGAGAGAGAGGGGGAGAGAGAGAGAGAGAGAGAGAGAGAGTAGGTAGAGGGAGAATGGAAGAGTGTTCAAAAATCTATACAGTCTTCTTATAATAAAATCATATCTCCCATGAGAACAATTTTTCACAAGGATTTACTGTAACCTCACCCATGGGTTCTGATTACCATCCAGAGAACTAAAGACAGAGTCCTTGCCATTATACCCCCATGCTTGTGAGACTGAGATACATAATAGTATACAGCATCTACCACATAGTGGGAGTTTTTTGTTTGTTTTCTTTTTGGTATGAATTAAATTTGGTTAATATATGTAAAATGATTAGAACAGTATCAAGCACATTATAAGTGTTGTATAAGACTTTGCTATTATGATTATTTTCAATAATAATTGCAACTAATATTTAATGATTCATTAATACAGGGCTTCTCAGCCTTGGCACTACTGACATTTTGGGATGGATAAGTCCCTGTTGCAGAGGGCTGCCATGTGCGTGGTGGGATATTTAGTACTGTCCCTGGCTTCTTCCCATTAGATGTCAGTAGTCCCCCCACTCTGTCCAGTGGTGACAACTGAAGATGTTTCAACATTGCCAAATGTCCCCTGTAGGGGAAAAGTCACACTCAGTTGAGAAACACTACCTTAATATATCCCAGCCACTATTCCCAGTGCTTCACATATCTTATCCATTTAATAGGTACTATTTTGATCTTCATTTTATAGATGCAGTAACTGAGACAGAGGAAGGGTAGGTAATTTGTCAAAGTCTCACAGCTAAAATGGTAACACCAGGATTCAGATTATAGTCTGATATTATCCGCTATGTTATAATGTGTATGAAGCTCTTAGCAGAGCAAACAACAATAATTTTTTACTATTATTTTTAAGGGAGTGTCTTATTTTCATTTTGGTATATCGATGAGGCTGTTAGATGAGTTCTAGACACAGAACTCATGCCCAGCCTCTTATTACTAACAGACTCAACTAAAATACTTTCTTGGTAAAATAATGATACAGATATGTTAGAATTCCTCAAGTTTTCTATTTACTTCAGCTGTCAAAATAATGTCTTTTTGTCACAATTAAACAAGTACTTATTGAACATCTAAAGATACAAGACACCGTGCTACAAAGATTTAAAAAACTGAAAAAGACTGGTTCATGTAGTGGAACCTGTGAGAGTTCGCCATGCTTTGAAAATTCCTCCTTTGCCCGTGGATGCCTTTAACAAGGAAGCCCTACATATTTGTATAGTTTGCCCCTCCCTCCTGGGAGCACCTGCCTCAGGCCAGGGCAATGAGTCTGCCAGCTGGTAATTTAAATCCCAGGATACCAGAGGGCCTGTGTTCTCCTTCTTCTAGGGATGAAGGTACAAGATAGATTGTGGGCGTTGGAGGTTGTTAGGTTTTCATATTGTGCAGCAAGGCCATCTGCAGTGACAGACTAACCCCCACACTCAGAGAGGAACAAAGGTGAGAGACAGCCTTGGAAGTTTTTAAATCCCTGGCTTCAGTTGTTTCTGAGGCTGGGCTACACTTCTGAGCCTCATAAAGCTGGGTTGTTCAGCCCGTCCTAAGAAACCCTGCATCAGTGAAGTCCCTTTAGATTGCTAGCCAAAAGTAGCCTCCTTGCAACCGAGAGACCTAGTTAATACAGCACCTGTTATCAATAAGCTTGCAGGGCTCGAGGGGTATTTGGTGGAGCAGATCACAGAGGCCTTTGTATGTCTCCCTGTAGACAGGACCCGCAGAATTCTTTCATGGAAATTTGATAACTCCTGAAGCATTATGAAGGCTGGACTGGTGAGGTAATAGATTGGATACTGGGAGACCTCTTGGGAGCTACCACAGAAGTTCAGAAAGAACAAAAATAGAGTTTCAAAGTACAGTGGGGCCTTGACTTACCAGTGAGATACCAGCTGTCTCTCGGCAGATTTTTTGCATTGAGTTGACAGAGTAATTTGAGTTAACGAGCTCCTTAACGAGCTCCTTAACGAGCTCGGTCTCGGAACGCATTAAACTCGTAAGTCAAGGCCCCACTGTATAGGTTAAGTTCAAGAAGAACTGAGGCAAATTAGAGAAAAGCAGGAGGTACTGCGTAAGATTCTCTTAGTACATGCAGTATGATGCAGGAATCATAGAGTCCAGGTTAATAGCTACGCTCCTTTGGGAACTTGGGGTAACTTAGAAACTAGCAAAGCTCAGCCTGGCTGAAACCAGGGAGATAGAGAACCTTGGGCAGACAGGAAACCATACTGGAGATGAGCAATGCATTTATTCACTCAACTAATATTTGTTAAGAACTTACATATGCAGACACTTTTCTAAGTGCTTAGACAAATAAAAGGACCACAGAAACAAAAATCTATGTCTCCTGGACATTACATTCTAACAGGAGGAGAGCTAGACAATGAGTGCAGCCTTGAAAGTGTCAGGGGGAGAGGTCAGGGGAAGTTCGCATTGAAAATCAGGTCCCTTTGAAAAGAATCTTTATCTCTCTCAAAGATGCATTTTAAACCAAGACTTAATAGACACAGGAACCCTCTATCCTCAGCATCATGTTTACAATTTCCTTGTAATTTCATTCCTCTCTAAACATAGCATAAGCACCTATTTTTATGGCTTTATAGGAAGGAGGTGCATGGTGGGTAGAGAGAGGATGTATTACCTCTCTACTGCAGCCTTTGTCCTTTGTTCTGGAGTTATCTACATTTCCTTTGTGGCTCCCTGACATCTGTCATAACACTGAAGATACCTATCTTTATCACTTACCATGGAGCAGGGGACTGCTCCTAGATTTAGGGTCAGTAGGTACAAATAACTACAATTATGTAGATTCCACATAACCAGTAGGAAAAAGGGAAAGTGCATTAAAAGACAATGCTAGAACTCAGGCTGTCACCCAGATCTTGGCTTACTAGATATGAAATGCAGGTAGGAGCGCAGGTATTACTCACTGTAGGTCAGCACGGTCCAAAGAACTCTAGGCCACGAAGGAAATGTTCTCATCTGTGCTGTCCAATGCAGTAGCTACAAGTGGCTGTGCATTGGAATATGGTTAGTGCAACTAAGGAGCTATGCTTTAATTTAATTTTGATGAATTACAATGTAAATAACCACATGTGGCTAGTGGCTATTGGATTGTCCCTTCATTTTTACATGAAGAGTCCAGAATATTCTCCTAATCCTAAATGAAGCCACTGTAACAACAGTTTTCATTCATTTTAAGATGAGAACTTCTGGAAGCTGAATTACATTTTTAGGCAGCATCTGTCTGCAGAAATGAGCTCTTATAGCTGGCCTTCTGGCTTGAGTGTCAAGAGAGAATGGCCTCAACTGTGTCCCCCAGTTTATGTAGATGCTAGAAAAGGAGCCGTGTTTAGCAGTTTTACTAATAGCAAAATTGCACACTCACCAGAACCACTCCATGAGCAAGTAGGTTCTTGGTTCCACTTCTGGTAAGGCCAAGCTGTAGCCCTCCTGGGGCTTCCTATCTGGAGCGTCACCTAGGGTGAGGGATACATGTGGATGGCTGAAAAGCAGGGTCTGTTTTCTCTTCTCTTGTTAAGTTGCTAAAGGCATTTCCCTGTGCTTACAATAGATTCTCCTACCTTTTCTTTCCTCTCTCCTCTTCCCCTAGGAGAGATAATTGGACTGTGTGATTTCCATTAAATGTAATGTACCACATGCAGATGAAACACAATAGCAAAATGCATTAAGATAGAATCCCTTGAAAAAAATGGTCTGGGTGTTTTTCCATTTGTTAAAATTAGCTACCAAATTATTTCTGTTTTCGCACAATTAATTGCAAAAGTTTCATTTACTCTTCTCAAAGGTCTTTGCATTTCATAGTCTTGTGAACAAATGATCTTGTTTTTATAAGAGAAACTTCACAATCACTTTTGTTGTTTTTGTCATATATATATATATATTTATATATATATATATATATATATATATATATATATATATTTTATAACTCCATACACATATTCACATACTCACCAATGGACCACAGAGTGGTGCTCTAAACCTGCCAAAATCACACAGCAGAACTTGCAGTTTTTAGACAAAAGTGCAGTGAGTCCAATTGCAGTTAGAATTCTCTCTGAAATGGACTACTGGTAAATTTCCTTTAAAAAATATGTCTTCCAGTGTTCATCATTTTGCAAGATAGATCCTTTGTACACATTCAAAAATGATGAGTTGAACAAACAGCACTAAAGGAGCAAAAGCCATGTGAGAAAGCCCTGTTTCATCCATAAACCTGAAATAACCACTTTTCCTTCCATAGCTATCATATTATTAGCTTTTAATTAAGTTTATGACACAGCTCAGTGATTAGGTTTAGGAATCACATATTCTGGACAAAAGGCAAAATGAGTTCAACAGTATCTACTTCAGGCTCCTTATTTATTTAATCAGTCTCCTTGTCCCATCCCCAAACTTGATTTTGGCCGATAATGGCACTTAGTTAGACTACAAAACAGTTCAGAATGTCAGGGTCAGAGTGTTCTAGTAGTAACATGTGCTATCAGAAACTAAGAAATCTACTTTATTCTTTGAGGTGCTTGGGTTTTACCAATTAGGCAGAGGAAACATGAACAGTGAAATCAGTGACATAAGGCACATATGAAAGTGCAGTATGATAAAAAACAACACTGCATTTTTTGTCCAGCCTGAATGTGCTGGGGACTACTGTATGTTCAAAACCAATTGTCTTTTTTTTTATGACTGGCCACTATAATTATAATTAAGTCACATGTAATTTAATTTTGCTTATAATTGTGGAAGCATATTATTGAGAGTGACCAGAATAGTAAACACTCTTTGCTTTCTTTTGGTGATTCAGAAAATGTATAGAAATCATACTTCAGTGGGCATTTGGAAAGGTTGTGTCTTGTATTTTGGATGTTTACAAATCAGATTGTGGTGGGCAGTTAGAAAGACATGAGCAGAGCAAGTACAATGGGCCAGGTACAGAAAGTCACCAGGCCAAAAAGCACTGGGTGCCTAGCAAAGGACAATTGTAGGGTGGGACCTCACCCCCAGGGTGACCTTTCTTCCCCTAGCATATCTCTGGTCATAATGTTTGGACCCCCTGACTCCTTCCTCCCTTGAGATAACATCTAGGCCTCAGTTGTATTTCAGCTCCAGGCCCAGAAAAGCAGCAAAATTATTCCAGTGACATCAAGGCTGACCTCAGGACCAGCTGCATTGACTGATGTCCCCTGCCCTGGCACACACCAATCAATCAGTAGAGATCTGACCTTGAAAGGACACACATGGAAAATTGCTGAATATGCTACTGAGATCTTCCCCTGGGACCTCCCCTAAAATCTCCACCCTTAAAACCCTTAGATCAGAGGACCCAGTTTGCTCTCCCTCCTGGGAGCAAGCTGGTACCTTTCCCTTCCCACTCCCTCTTCACTCCTCCCTGGTGCTTTACCATTACCTTCCTCACTCCCAAGCTCCAAGCATCCTTCCTTTGCCTCTATAACTTGTTTCCTAAACCCATTTATTCTACAAATTACTTCTAACTCTGTGGTTTTATAAATACTAGGAAATGTTCTCTTATAGTTGGAGTCCTGGCTCTGACTTCTTTCCTAGCCAGAACTCAAGTACAGAGGTTGCTAAACCCAGGTCCTAGTCTGACCCCATTGGTCTAACACCTGGTGCCATTTCCACCACCTACAGGATGATCTATGTATCAGTTGTCTATTGTCATGTGAATGCTGTGTAACAAATAACAACAAAACCCAGTGCCTTAAACATAAAGGATTTATGTATTTCATGAATATGCAGGTGTGCTGGGTGGGTCTTCCGGTCTCCCTAGGTTTAACTGATCTCAGCTGGGCTCCTTCAGGTGTCTGCAGTTAGATGGAAATCTGCTGGCTGCAGGCTGTTCTAGAATGAGACAGCTGAGTTTTCCTCCAGGGGCCTCCCGTCCTCCAGTAGGCTAGTTCAAAGCTTGTTCTCATGATAGGAGCTGGGCTCCTAGAGAAGGAGAGAGCAGAAGTGTGCTAAGCCTCTTGGGGTGAAGGCTTAGAACTTGCATGCACACTGTCTCTTTTGCCACATTTTATTCACCATAGCAGTCCAGATTCAAATTACTATAATTCCAGGCTATTTTGCAATGACTCTATCATAACCTGGGTGCTCTTACAAAGGTAATGGAGAGAACAGAACTCTTAAAATATATTGGTACCACACTCGTGAGAGGTCTCAGTTCAAGATTGAAACCTTGCCCACTGCTACCAGAGCATGTCAGATGGCTAAGAAATTAAAATGAGCAATCTAAAGGAAAACAATAGTAAACCTTGATTTGTTTATGACATCGATCACCTGAAATACTGAACCAGAGCAACATTTATCTGTATTGTCTTTCATAAGATACACAGACTAGCTCAAAACTCCAATTAAACCAAAGTATTGTCCTTTGAAGATAAGAATCTATGTGATCAATAAAGCTATATAGTCATAATAATGGCTATTTTTTTGTGTGATGTGGACAAACCAGAAACAGAAAACCATTAGTGTAGAATGTTTACAATGTGGACAAAAAAGGCAGTTCTGTAATAAAACTGACAAGTCCAGTGACAGAAAGTAACCTCACAGGATGAACTGATCTTAAATTCTGAAATGGGCAGGTCATGATGAGTAGTTATTCTCCAGGCAGATTAATTTAGTAAAAGGTTTATCTTTGCCTTAAACAACACCTGTCCATTGTTCCTGTGCATCTAGGTTAACACACCTTTCAAATGCCAGACCCCATTTTCAGACCCCTTGGAGGCTTAACCATCCTCAAGGGAGCACATAATCTTGTCATCTACCTGCAATCTAAGCCCCATCTCGCTTTCTCCCACCTCCATTTAATCTTTCTTACTGTGCCCTCCTTAATTCCAAATGCATAAAAGAAATTGCAGACTGTCATTTTCTGGAGCATGTGAGATCTTGCTTCCTGACAATTGTCATCAGTTTGGCTCAAATAAACTCTTATAAAAATTCTCTACAGGTTTGGATGTTTTTATCTTGACAACAGTGAGGTCCTTCCTAAAGAAATTTTTAGAATCCAGTTGTATCAAGCTGTATATAGCACAGAGATTTACATCATAACTCTGGTATACCAACTAGGATAAACAAGAGTTATCCTAATAAAGAACAGGGTTAGCCTGTGTGACAGATGTTAGTTCTATTTCCCAATGAGTGGAGTTCATTATTATATTTCCTCTCTGTTCTCAACATAAAACTATCCAAATCTCAACGCAGGCGCAAAACAAATAAACAAGCAAACAACAACAAAAACAGCCATGGCTTCCCTAGCAAGCCTTTCTTCTTCTTATTAGGCCACGATTTACTGGTTTCATATGTAAGCTGATGGAGGATGGTAAGTACACGAATGAACATCTAGTTTTTTACTATAATTTCAGGACCTCTAAAACGAAGGCAAACTCTATGATGACCCCTTTGGTCATTTGTTTTAAAAATTGGTAGCACATAGGATTCACCTGGGAATCTTTTAAAATACTCATATCTGTGACTTACCCAAAACAAATAAAATATGAATTTCTGATGACGTGATCCCAGGCATTTGTAAATTAAAAAAAAATCCTGATAATTCTAATGTTTAGTTGAGGTTGAGAAACACATTTTAAGTGATCAAAGGATACCATGTTAATTTGATTCAAGATTCAAGCTCACTCATGTATCCCTTGCCTTATTTTTTATTTTAATCCGAAAATACACAAAGTTGCTTGAATATCAATTTAAAGTTAAAAATCAAATCAGTTACCTTTGTGTATAGACAACTGATCATTTACCTTTATTCTTATGCTTAGGTTCTTAAAGACAGATATCTAAAATATATCCATTGTTTCTGGCAACTTATGACTTCTCGGGAAGAATTTAGAAAGGTTTTTTATCTGACAACTCCATTTCAAGACAATAGTAAAATCATAAATTATTATTTGTAGGCTGTGCAGACCTAATCTGGGAGGCCTGAAGGTAGTACAGCTCTCTTATTACTGCTCAGCACTGCTAAAGAAACAGGAAGGGAGAGAACTCAACAAGTCTTTCTCAGCAGGCTAAGACAAAAGATGAAAAAGGAAGAAAAAGTTTGCCTTTATTTGTTTTGCTTTATTTTGGAGAGCTTACTTCAAAAGATTCTTCTGTCTGACTCAATAAACAGAAAAGAAAGAAGGAAAAAATGGGTGAGTAGGAGCTTTATTGTGACAGAGTGATGAGGAGAAAACTATACTTAAACCACATGGCAGCTCCCAGAGGCTGGGACCAATGGCCTTTTGCCTTCCAAGCAAATGGGGATAGACTAGCATCCATTGCTCAGTGTAGTTTGAAGCCTCAGTGTCTAACAGACTTGTTCAATATGCTGATGCATATCAATGGAAATAAAAGGTAACAGAGCGATTATTGTGTGCTCTGGACTAGATACTTTCTCATGTATGTTACTTAATTCTTATAGCAGTCCTAGGAAATAGGTGTTGTTGTTATCCATCTTGGAGATACAGAAATGAATAATTAAGGAGATCAAATAGCTTTTTCCAAGATTATTTAACAACTCATCTAGCTGGTGAGAATATTGGTTACCTAAACTGTATTATTTTAAATTACTATACAATGTATCAGGTATGCAAATAGAAATCTGACTGTGCTTAAAATCCAAGAAAACTGATGTTGTAACGTCTTTAAAGTTCTTTGGCAGTGAATGTAGTATAGATTCATAACACACACACACACACACACACACACACACACACACACAATTATGCTACTTGTGTCTTGCTTCCCTTCCCATGACCAGAAAAGTTAAGGAAAATTGCATTTTTACATTTTCAACCTCTCTGCTATCTTTGTTTTATCTAAAAACAATGATTTTTTTTCTTTAGGTGAATTCTGTTTCTTTTACTGTCTTTGCCTTTCAGAACTTGGAAATTTGAGAGAAGTGCTTTAAATATATGCCCATTCTATTTCTAGATTTATGAACACTGAGAAAGTTTAAGGCAATTAATTTGGTTTGGTTTTCTATTTTTAAGAAAAATTGGTCTCCAGTGAAATGACCTGGCTCTGTTTTCCCCAGAGTTCCAGTACACTAGGAATTTCTTTAAGTGAATCATATTTCTTCTTAATTCTATGGAAGACTCCTGTTTTGGATGTCCCTTGTGCTATCACTTAGGCCAGCTTGTCTGTCCTACCATGCTAAGTTGAATCTCCTGGAATAGAATTTGCTCAATGAGCTGTCTGTCATCTTTATGAAAATTTGGATGTGTTTTCAAAATAGCAAATGTGTATTTCAGAAGCCAATTTTTGAAAGGTCAAAACATTGCATTTTGAAAATCTGGACTAGATTTTTGTTTCTGCACATTTTTTCTGGCACATTTAGTTATCTGTAAGGGTAGGAAAAATGTTTAGCCATCTCTCTTTTTAAATTATACATATACATACATGTATACATATACATATATATATATATGCATTTTATATTTTAAATGCAGTGTATGAACGCGTTAGAAGGAATAATATCAAACCAAATTGTGCCATATCCAGTCTTTATGTACAGTTGTATTATAACTAGTCCTTGCTATTGAGAAACCATGGGTACACATAACTTGTTGGAGCAGAAACTGTGCTTATTATACATGAATGGCTGTTGGACTGGCTGTATATTGTGCCAAGTTTGGTTCTCTTCAACAGTCAGAATGTAGTTGTCCTATTATACTGTAAGCTACTTTAACTTGACTATACTAAAATCTATTAAAGAAAATGATTACATCAACACGCATCATTTGGTACAACAGAAATGAAGCTACTGTTTTAGAACATTTTCTTACAATCAATGTTTCTCAATTTGCCTCGACATTTACTTTCAGTAAATGTCTAGCTTTACCTTGGCATTTATCTAGCAACAGGGAACTATTATATTGTGACAGTGTTCCAGTCCAAAGACATTATCTCTCATATGTATATTTTGAAAAATATGTGCAGTAATGAGGAGCATATTAGGAAGAGGCAAAAATAATGAAACAGCTAGGTAAATGACAGTGTTATTAAGATGAAAATTCAATAAGATAAAAACAAAGTAAAAGTGTGAAATATATTTTGAAA
Organism: Myotis lucifugus; assembly: GCF_000147115.1. NCBI lineage: Eukaryota > Metazoa > Chordata > Mammalia > Chiroptera > Vespertilionidae > Myotis > Myotis lucifugus. Next base: position 417,886 of record NW_005871392.1, read on the forward strand.
TTTACATTAATAAATTTCCCCAAATGGTCCACAATGCTTATTTAGGTAAAATATTTTCTTGTATTTCTTCTTTCTTTGTCTTTTTCTTGGACACCAATAATAAGAACTGTTCAAGTTTTGGCAAAAATCTTCAAACATTTAATGATGAAATCCTCAGAACTTCTGTATCATCTCATACAAGATACATTGTAGAAGAGTGTAAACACATTCATTCATTCATTCATTCATTCATTCATTCTTAGGGAGAAGACCAAAAGTTATTTCAAATGGACAAATCTGTAATAGCTTCAGGGGTCAGTCAACTGCAAAGGGGACTTCTGCCTATGCTCATGGGTGGAGAAGCTTATAGGCTATTGATTAGTAACTGTTGCTTATTCCATCCCTCTGGCCAATTTTATTTGCTTTTATATTCCTTTGTTTGAAGACGATGCTTTTCATTCAGCATAAGCACAGTACATGCATAGTGCATATGTGATATTTGTGTTTCCAAATAAGCAAACCAGTCTTAGAGGAACAGTCAATAGATTCTAAGGAAATGTGGGTTCTAATCCACATTCTATAAAATGGAGATCCCTAGTCTATTTGATATCTTGTCTTTCCAATGTTATCACTCTATGAGTACATAGTATGCTTCTTTCTGTAAGTCACTAAACCATCAAAATTATAGTGAGTCAACAACCCTGACATTCTGATAACTAAATTGTTATTTGAATGTCTTTTCTTGCATCCTATTATCTTTCAAAATATAAATCTGTGCATTTATTCATTTAATACTATTATTGGAGTCAGACCAAAGTATTGTAGCTATTCCAAGTTTTCATTTTCCTTTTACCATGTAAACCGAACTATCTATAAACAGCATTGTGTTTCTTTTCTGAGAGTCACAGCCCACGTTTTGCTGGTTAAGTTGCAATATTCTACATCATGTGAATTTGATAGCTGGGGTGTGTCTCCTCCTGAGCAGTAGTAACACATTTTCATAGGTAAGTGGCCCTCCATATTTGAGGAATAGAATGGAGCCCACGATTTTTGAAACCTTCTCATTTTTCATATGGATGCTTGATCATTGCTGTTGGATAAGATAATATGCCAAGTTGAAATAACAGTGCAAGTAATATTGATGGGGCTATGATACGATAATATCACAAGGTATCAGGACACCATAGAATAAAGAAAAAAGTGTGCTGAGTTAAGTCAAACTTTTTACAGGTACTCCTTTTAGAGGATTACACTTTGAACCTCGGGATTCTTTTATTAGAGGGGAATCTTTCACAAGATGATTTGACCATGACTCATTAATACACAACTTTGAAGGAAATGTTACTGGAGCCAGTGAAACTAATGTAAACAGAAATCTTGTTTTCTTAAATGGAGATCTTTTGTTAAATGAGAAGCATATCTATGGGGGAATCTACTGTTTTAGAATTAGGAAATAAGAGATTTTTAAACAATGAAGAGAATTTAAGTGGGGTAACTAGAATCAATTAACTCATTTTATTAAGACAAAATAATGTATTACTTCTGTACTCAGGTCTGTAGCCCATGTAATTCCATCGTACTTATGTTACCAAACACATTTATGGAATTGTATACCTTTATAGTTTCACAATTTTTTGTCTCAGAAATAAGAACAATTAGAGTACATTAATTATAAGATAGAGATCAAAGTAGTGTTTAGTTGTAAAAGAAAACTGAATTTACCTTGATTTTAAATCTCCTATTTGCTTCATAATCACCAACAGAACAATTTTGAAAAATAATTCTGTGACTAATGACTTTAGGCAAAATTCAAGGTGAATCACCTAATAGCCTCATTAACTCAGATCACTGGCTAAAGCTATCCCACATTCAGATTCTAAGACTTTCAGTGCCTTACACATTAATCTTAAAAGCAGTCACAGTTTCCCATAAATCCCAAAACACAGTCTTAAATATGATTTAGTTCATTATTTTAAATAACTGTAAACCATAGCCAAATTAGGAATTAACTCTTTTGATTGAGCAGTATTACTAAAATCAAAGAAAGAAACTATTCATAATCCATTGCATTGATCCACTAACTTTTCCATGGTGCGGTATGTTATCATCCAGGGACTCAGATTGTTGAGAGAAGAGCATAGGCATCCTGCTGGTAAACACTCAGTTATATTTGACTTAATTTGACAAATAGTTATTGTAAGTTTCTACTGGTTTTCAGGGCTGTAAGAGATAGAAAGATATGTAAATTCTAGAACCTATTCTTTAAGAATCTATAATCAGCCTGTCTGGTATGGCTCAGTGGTTGAACAATGACCTATGAACCTGGAGACACATGCCCAGGTTGTACAGGAGGCAGCTGATCAATGATTCGCTCTCATCATTGATGTTTCTATCTCTCTTTCCCTCTCCTTTCCTCTCTGAAATCAATAAAAATTCTTTTTTTAAAAAGCATCTATAATCAGTTTGAGGGGATATGAAGAGTGTGTGTGTGTGCACGTGGGTATGTATATGCATACACACACACACACACACACACACACACACACACACACATATATACTAGGGGCCCGGTGCACAAAATTCGTGCACTGGCGGGGGGGGGGGGAGTGTCCCTCAGCCCAGCCTGCCCCCTCTCACATACTGGGAGCCCTCAGGCGTTGACCCCCATCACCCTCCAATAGCAGGATCGGCCCCTTGCCCAGGCCTGATGCCTCTGCCAGTGGTGTCAGGCCTGGGCAGGGGACCCCTCATTTCCCCCCGATTACTGGTTCTGCCCCCTGCCCAGGCCTGATGCCTCTGGCCCAGGCATCATGCCTGGGCAGGGGAACCCCAGACCCCTCCAATTGCTGGCTCAGCCCCTGGCCCAGGCCTGATGCCTCTGGCCCAGGATTCAGGCCTGGGCAGGGGACCCCCCTTCTCCCCCCGAATCACCGGCTCCACCCTCGCCCAGGCCTGATGCCTCAGCCAGAGGATCGACCCCCATCACCCTCTGATCGCCTGATCAGCCCCTTGCCCAGGCCTGACGCCTCCGCCAGAGGCGTCAGGCCTGGGCAGGGGACCCTCATTTCCCCCCGATCACTGGCTCTGACCCCCGCCCAGGCCTGATGCCTCTGGCCCAGGAATCATGCCTGGGCAGGGGACCCCCATCTCCCTCTGATCGCTTGCTCCACCCCCCACCCAAGCCTGACGCCTCTGACCCAGGTTTCAGGCCTGGGCAAGGGGACCCTCATATCCCCCCAATCACTGGCTCCGCCCCCCACCCAGGCCTGACGCCTCTGGCCCAGGCATCAGGCCTGGGCAGGGGACCCCCAGCTCGCACCATTCCCGGCTCCGCCCCTGCTACCCACAATCTCTGGCACCGCCCCTGCCAAGACCTAAGGCCTCTGGTGGAGGCATTAGTCCTGGGCAGGAGACCCCCAGCTCCCCGCGATCTCCCGCTCTGCCCCTGCCTAGACCTAATGCCTCTGGCCAAGGCGTTAGGCCTGGGCAGGGGACTCCCAGCTGCCCAGGATCGCTGACTCTGCCCCTGCTCCCCATGATGGCTGGTTCCGCCCCTGCCCAGGCCTAATGCTTATAACTAGTTATCACGATTGGCAGGGGACCCCCAGCTCCCCGCGGTTGC